>NW_019951971.1:0-4625 GCF_002910315.2 Salvelinus sp. IW2-2015 | reverse complement strand
GGTTCCCTATACGCCAAGTAGTGAACACTTTATAGGGAATAGGGTGCCGTTTGGGACAATAGCTGTCGGTTCGGAGTCGTTCAATGGTTCCCTATACGCCAAGTAGTGAACACTATATAGGGAATAGGGTGCTGTTTGGGACAATAGCTGTCGGTTCGGAGTCTTTCAATGGTTCCTGGCAGAGAAGCAACCTGATACAGACGAGATGGCTAGCTGCCTCCTTGTCTTCTCCTCTCCCCATGGTGTACTATCGACTGCAATATACACTGATCAAAAATATGAACGCAACATGCAACAAGTTCAAATATTTTACTGAGTTACAGTTCATATAAGGAAATCAGTCACTTGAAATAAATTAATTAGGCCCTAATCTATGGATTTCACATGACTGATCACAGATACTTAAAAAAAAGCTTCCCTGAGACGGTGTCTGACAATTTGTGCATAAATTATATGTTTTTTTAAGTGTATATATATGTATATATACAGTACCAGTCAAAAGTTTGGACACACCTACTCATTCAAGGGTTTTTCATTGTATGAAGCAACACATATGGAATCATGTAGTGACCAAAAAAGTGTTAAATCAAAATATATTTTATATTTGAGATTCTTCAAAGTAGCCACCCTTTGCCTTGATGACAGCTTTGCAAACTCTTGGTATTCTCTCAACCAGCTTCATGACATAGTCACCTGGAATGCATTTTAATGAACAGCTGTGCCTTGTTAAAAGTTAAATTGTGGAATTTTATTTTTACAGGGACAGTGCACATTAATCAACGTTTCAGTAAAAGTGCCGGTTTTAGCCAGCTGGCTAATTTTCAACCGCAGTCCCTTCTTAATGCTTTTGAGCCAATCAGTTGTGTTGTGACAAGGTAGGGGTGGTATACAGAAAATAGCCCTATTTGGTAAAAGATCAATGCCATATTATGGCAAGAACAGCTCAAATAAGCAAAGAGAAATGACAGTCCATCAGTACTTTAAGACATGAAGGTCAGTCAATTCGGAAAATTTAAAGAAATTTGTGCAGTCGCAAAAACCATCAAGCGCTATGATGAAACTGACTCTCATGAGGACCACCACAGGAAGGAAGACCCAGAGCTTCCTCTGCTGCAGAGGATACGTTCATTAGAAAGCATCAGAAATTGCAGCCCAAATAAATGCTTCACAGAGTTCAAGTAACAGACACATCTCAACATCAACTGTTCATAGGAGACTGTGTGAATCAGGCCTTAATGGTCGAATTTCTGCAAAGAAACCACTAAAAATTACACCAATAAGTAGAAGAGAATTGCTTTGGCCAAGAAACACGAGTAATGGACATTAGACAGGTGGAAATCTGTTTGATCTGATGAGTCCAAATTTGCGATTTTTACTTCAAACCGCCTTGTGAGATGCAGAGTAGGTGAACGGATGATCTCTGCATGTGTGGTTCCAACCATGAAGCATGGAGGAGGAGGTGTGATGGTGTYGGGTGATTTGCTGATGACACTGTCTGTGATTTATTTAGAATTCAAGGCACACTTAACCAGCATGTCTCCCACAGCATTCTGCAGAAATCCACCATTCCATCTGGTTTGCGCTCAGTGGGACTATGAAAACACATCCCACACCATCACACCACCACCAGCCTGCATTGTTGACACATGGCATGTACCCATGTGGTTTTCTCCATACCTTAGTACTCCCATCACCATGAAACAGCAGGAACCGTTTTTCATCAGACCAGGCAATGTTTTTCCAATTCTCCAGTGGCCAGTATTTTCTTCCTCAGACCACTGCAACCACATTTTCTTGTTTTTCAGATTTTTGGTTGTGTCAGCCTTCTTTGTCCTCTTTCATCAATGGCGACCACTGGCACTATATAGTAGTGACATCAATAAGGAATCATAGCTTTCACCTGGATTCACTGAGTGTACAAAACATTCGCAACACCTGRTCTTTCCATGACAGAGACTGACCAGGTGAATCCAGGTTAAAGCTATGATCCCTTATTCATGTTAAATCCACTTCAATCAGTGTAGATGAAGGAGAGGAGACAGGTTAAATAATGATTTTTAAGCCTTGAGACAATTGAAACATGGATTGTGTGTGTGCCGTTCAGAGGGTGATTGGGCAAGACAAACTATTTAAGTGTCTTTGATTAGGGAATGGTAGTAGGTGCCAGACGCACTGGTTTGAGTCTTTCCCTTGTGTATCAAGAATGGTCCACCACCCAAAGGACATCCATCCAACTTGACACAACTGTGGGAAGAATTGGAATCAACATGGGCCAGCATCCCTGTGGAACGCTTCCAACAGCTTGTAGAGTCCATGCTCCAACGAATTGAGGCTGTTCTGAGGACAAAGGGGCTGCAACTCAATATTAGGAAGGTGTTCCTAATGTTTTCTACACTCAGTGTATATACAGTGCCTTTGGAAAGTATTCAGACCCTTTGACTTTTTCCACATTTATTTACAGCCTTAATCTGAAATGGATTAAATAAAACAATTTATTTAGCAATCTACATGCATTACCCCATTATGACAAATGGGTTTTTAGATTATTTTGCAAATGTATTAAAAATAAAAAACAGAAATACCTTATTTACAGAAGTATTCAGACCCTTAGCTATGAGACTTGAAATTGAGCTCAGGTACATCCTGTTTATATTGACCATCCTTGAGATGTTTCTACAACTTTATTGGAGTCCACCTGTGGTAAATTCAATTGATTGGACATGATTTGGAAAAGCACACACACCTGTCTATATAAGGTCCCACAGTTGACAGTGCATGTCAGAGCAAAAACCAAGCCATGAGGTTGAAGGAATTGTCCATAGAGCTCCGAGACAGGATTGTGTCGAGGCACAGATCTGGGGAAGGGTACCAAAACATTTCTGCAGCTTTGAAGATCCCCAAGATCACAGTGGCCCCCATCATTCTTAAATGGCCACTCAACCAAACTGAGCATTCGGTGGAGAAGGGCCTTGGTCAGGGAGGTGAACAAGAACCCAATGGTGACTCTGACAGAGCTCCAGAGTTCCTCTGTGAAGATGGGAGAACCTTCCAGAAGGACCACCATCTTTGCAGCACTCCACCAATTAGGCCTTTATGGTGGAGTGGCCAGAAGGAAGCCACTCCTAAAAGGCACATGACAGCCCACTTGGAGTTTGCCAGAAGGCACCTAAAGACTCTCAGACCGTGAGAAACAAGAGTCTCTCGTCTGATGAAACCAAGATTGAACTCTTTGGCCTGAATGTCAAGCGTCATGTCTGGAGGAAAATTGCAGCCATCCCTACGGTGAAGCATGGGGGTGGCAGCATCACACTGTGAGGATGTTTTTCAGTGGCAGGGACTGGGAGACTAGCCAGGATCGAGGGACAGATGAACGGAGCAAAGTACATAGAGATCCTTGATGAAAACATGTTTCAGAGCGCTCAGGACCTCAGACAACGACCCCAAGCATACAGCCAAGAAAATGCAGGAGTGGCTTCGGGAAAAGTCTCTAAATGTCCTTGAGTGGCACAGCCCAAGCCCAGACTTGAACCTGATCGAACATGTCTGGAGAGACCTGAAAATAGCTGTGCACCAATGCTCCCCATCCAACCTGACAGAGCTTGAGAGGATCTGCAGAGAAGAATGGTAGAAACTCCCCAAATACTGGTGTCCAAGCAAATCAAAAAAGTAAACTTTAAATCTGAAGGAAGTATGGTTTAAAATGTCTGAAATGCATCAGAAAGGTATTGGAAAGCTGAGGAAAACTTCAGGGACGATCATGCTCAAGGCAGTAATTGTGTATGATKTTCTGTGTATAAAAAAAAGTGCTATTGCATTCCATTCATTTTATCGCACAATCATCTTGTGTTGATTTGGGCTCGGCGCTAATAAGCCAATACTGGTTATCAGCAGATTCAGTACCTGGATGTTTCTAGCTCAAACACAAGCGGAATGAAAGCGGATGAAAGCTGGGGGAAGGGATTTTTCACTTGGACTCGGATCTCAACTCCAGGGTTTATTTAAGCAACTCTTATCATTACTCAAATACACTATAAAAAGGTCTGTTGTATTCGGCGCATGTTACAAAYAACATTTCATTTTATTTTATTTAAATAGGGTCATAGTAATATAATAGCTGCACCACCATTAAAGCCCCTTGAAGGATATTACTAAAAGTACGCTGCGTGTGGCGGGCATGCATGCACCCATCAGGACATTTCATTTATGAAGAGGATAGCAGACGATGAATTAAAGTCATCCTGGGGGAGTGCACCAGCTGTGCTCTTCAGAAATTATCCATTCTCTGGTAGACAGATGGTACTTCTTATTCACTGGTAGACAGATGGTACTTCTCAATGTCTGGTAGATAGATGGTACTTCTTATTCCCTGGTAGACAGATGGTACTTCTCATTCTCTGGTAGACAGATGGTACTTCTCACTCTCCTTTAGACAGATGATACTTTCTATTCCCTTGTAGACAGATGGTTCTTCTCATTCCCTTGTAGACAGATGGTTCTTCTCATTCTCTAGTAGACAGATGGTTCTTCTCATTCTCTGGTAGACAGATGGTTCTTCTCATTCTCTAGTAGACAAATGGTTCTTCTCATTCTCTAGTAGACAGATGGTTCTTCTCATTCTCTGGTAG
>NW_019951970.1:0-4625 GCF_002910315.2 Salvelinus sp. IW2-2015 | reverse complement strand
TCGGCAAGAGCAAACAGGAGTGCAACGCGCTAAAGTGCAATCTGGACAAAGAGAGGACAGTGTCAAAGGTTCTGTCCAGAGAGATGGACATCCTGAAAGCGAGGGTCAAAGAACTGGAGGTCGTGGAGGGTCAGCTGGAGAAGACAGAGCTTACACTAAAGGAAGACCTCACCAAGCTRAAGACGCTGACGGTCATGCTGGTGGATGAAAGGAAGACCATGGCTGAGAAACTSAAAGCGATGGAGGACAAGGTCCATAACAGCACTGGCAAACTRCAAGCTGAGCAGGACAAAGTCACAACAGTAACAGAGAAGCTTATCGAGGAGAGCAAGAAAGCCCTAAGGTCGAATGCTGAGCTTGAGGAGAAAATGTGTGGCGCCACCAAGGACAGGGATGAACTCAAGGCCAAGCTCCAAGCCGAGGAGGAAAAGAGCAATGACCTGCAGTCCAAAGTTACCATGATGAAGAAGAGGTTGCAGTCACTGGAAGCTGCAGAGAGGGAATTCCTGAGGAACAAAGCCAAAGAGGAAAACATCAAGGCGCCCATCGCCAACCGCTCCCAACAAGAGGACTACAAAGTCAAAGACCTTACACAGGAAGTTGAGCGCCTGAGGCGAAAACTTAAAGATATGAAGGTTGTCGAAGACGACTTGTTGAAGACTGAGGATGAGTTTGAGTCAATGGAGAAGAGATACTCCAGGGAACAAGAGCGAGCAACGGCCTTGATGGAGGAGTTGGAAATATCCAGGAACGAGCTCTTAAAGTACCAACTGGCAGAGAAGCAAGAGTCCAACCAGGAGCACATCCTCTACAAGCGTCTGAAAGAGGAAGAGGCCAAGTCCAGTCATCTGACCCGAGAGGTGGCAGCCCTAAAAGAGAAGATCCATGAATATATGGGCACAGAGGAAAACATCTGTCGCATGAAAAACGACCACTCCACCTTGCAAAGAAAACTGACTCTGCAAGAGGTGAAAAATAAAGAACTGGCCAGAGAGATGGAGACCCTCAATCGGGAGCTGGAGCGATACCGTCGCTTCAGCAAAAGTCTCCGCCCAGGCATGAACGGCAGACGTTTCTCAGACTTACAGGTGTGCACCAAGGAGGTACAGACAGATCCAGCAGACCACCTTCGACCCAACTACAAGAGCATCGCCCCACTGGAGCGGGCCGTGGTGAACGGAAAACTGTACGAAGAGAGTGACTCTGAGGACGATCCAAACTACAACAATGAGCTGCCCCTCGCCCAATGTAACCCCTCCCTCTTCAACAATGTCAACAACCTCAACAACAACATCAGGAGAGTCCCCTTTCTCAAAACCAAAGAAAGCCACAACCCAGTCAATGGGAAAGTGCAGGTTCCCAGACAGAATGGGAACCATGTGCAGCAAGGAGACGTGTTTCTGACACACAGCCCCGGGCAACCACTGCACATCAAGGTAACCCCAGACCACGGGCATAACATGGCCATGCTAGAAATCACCAGCCCCACCGCAGAAAACACCCAGTCATACACAAGCACTGCAGTCATCCCCACAAGCGGAGGTCCACCCAAACAAAGAATCACCATAATTCAGAACGCATCCATCTCCCCGACTACCAGAAACAAAGGTCAAAGGTCCCCCTCTCCTCAATAGGCCCCGCACTCCTTGATCGAGCCATATCTCCCTTCACCATCGGCCACCTACTCTAGAGCTTACAATCGTAGCACTTCCCACATCCTCCTGAGAAGACACAGTGGTTCTTACTCCATGTAGATCAAGTAGCTTATTTTCACCACCATCCTAGATTCGTGCTCTAGCATAATTTCACTCACCTCACTAAATCCTTTAAAGACGTAGACTACTGTTGCTGTACTTGCGAGAGCTGATGCCGAAGTAAATGTAGTCAAGGGAAAGAGTATAGGTAGCTGTTACATTATTAGTCTGAGATTGTTTTTCTTTTCAAGATCAAAGCAGTAGATATGGATAATCAGCACAAGCTACTATATTGTGACAGAACACTGAGAAACATTGAGCTTCAGAGGCTTATCAGTGATAGGGTAGCGATTGTCCAATACGCAGATCTATGCTAATTCACTTCCCTAATAGGCCCTCATGTTAACCGGCGTGAGAGCAATTTTCATAACGCATCACTAGTAAGACCGACTATACTACAATTGATGCGTGCTACACAACATTGCGTCTATAAAGTTAGTAAATGATTCCACACTCTTATCTAAGTGACCGGCATAAAGACCAGAAATAACCATACAAGCTACATCGAGCCATACAGCTGATTCCCATAGCTACACAACCAGTGCAGTCTGGAACTGGCGAGTCCAATGAGATTGTAGTATCACACGCTGTTCACGTATAGGCAGCGACATAATTCGAGCGGTATCAGCCCGTACCATAATGACTCATTTAAAAAATTTTATCAAATACAACATAGGCAAATCCAACAACAAGTTCTCGCACCCATCGGATGCGCTCCATCGGTCACGCATATCTAACTTACTGCATATCACATCTCACGCGCCTCCGTCTCATTCTATATTAGACTGTCGGACACCCCAACATGGTCATAGGCATACACGTGAGGAGAGAAATGCTGCTTAGATTGTGAAGCCAATATGACACTAGTCTCCTCTCATCACCACATACGAAGGACTCACACCGACAACGTCGCAATGTGCTAATCAAAGAGCCCTCTGTAAGTCAGCTCTACCTCAGGCAGGTTACCTCGATTCACCATAGCGCCAACAGCGCGATCATCCCAAACCTCTAGAATCTCCTTCCTAGATATAACCGCTAGACATTCACTGTACAGACACTTGAATGCGTCTGAAATGTTACTACACACCCTCCCATGGTCCGCTCGTCTTATATCTTGTGAGAGAAGACACGTCCTGTAATGAATCAGGACCCCACGGCTCTTCAGCTGATGTTGTCCTGCTCTATATTTCAAAGCCACTTTCTGACTCACACATGCGGCTTTATCAGAGATTATCAGCAATCAGTTCAATGTCCAGAGAGAATGTCTGGTGCTTGCGTGTTGCATTGCTGTTTTCTCTGTATGTGCAGACACCGATCAAAGTCAAATGTCGAGTCGAATAACCGGCATTTAGCCTCAATCTATGTCTAGTGCCTAACAGCACAAACCATAGGCAAAGCATTTACAACCTCTGTTGTAATGGCCTTTGACTAGTTCTGCTAGTTTAAAATAGTATTACGCCCTTCGCATCAATCACTGACGAGCGACACCGCGCGGGTGTAGTAGGATTCAATCTTAATCCTGTTTTGACGCTTTGTAACTTGTCGTTAACGGTGTACGTCTGATATGGCCTATATATGTCGTGGATTAATATCATATATGCGTACCTAAGTATGTTAGAGCCCTGACTCCATTACGTGAAAGCCGAAGTCTCCATCATGCCATGTTATACCTTGATGCTTATGCTTATGAGCTGTGAGATCCGAGCTTCTGAAACTTCGATATAGTACTACTTCTCAACACTTTGTCGTGTGGATATTCAGGTCGTCGTATTATCATCTTACTGAGATATATTTATAAGAGCGCTGCAAGACATGAGTGTATGGGTTAGTTTGTTATCCAACACCAAGCATTCCATTGCAACATATTTCTCCGGCAAACAATTCGACCTGCAATCCCAGCGGACACAAGCTGGACGCACTTTCAGTATATATAGCCACTGTCCGAATGCCGACTAATGATGAGCGTATATACATGCGACTTTAAGATTTATTGAGCTTGTAAGTCCGAAAGTCAGAAGAAGATAGACTATATTATTAGTTTAATGTGTCCAAATTGTGAGTTAAGGCGGTTTTTGCTATACTATAGCTTTTGATTATGCTATATACTCTATGTGAGTGATAAATGTGGTGTGTGCGATCTGTAGAGTTACTATTTTCCCTCATGTTTTCAAACACTGGTGACCTATTCTATATGAGTTCACAACAAATTTGTAACAGTCTTACTACACAATGTGTTTGCACGCTATAATAAAGAAGTATCGCCCCAAGCCACTCAAGATCGCACAGGCTCGCGGCGTGTAACAAATTTACATGTGTTGTTCCCCTATATAGTGCCTATAGACATATGCCATTGCGTGACTGCTCTAGCTGCCAGCCAACATCTGAGCTAATTGTGAATATGGTGACATTGGTTTAAAATCATATCACAACATGCTACATTAATTAAATTATTATGATGATTATAACTCTTTTATGCTAAAGTCAGAGTGTAGCGTTCTACAGCGTATAATACATATAGCCCTTACTCTACGCGTGCGGCGAGCAATACACCATCGACCAGACATACTTTGATAATAGATATAATAATAGAACCAACCAAGAACTGGCTCTACTGACAAAAGGGAACAATTACACCACACTCACCACTGCGCTGCTTATCCTCGACTGAGCCTGTCATCTAGTATACTTTCCAGTAGGTCTGGTGATGTCATCAGATCTTCGCGATATTACCCTCTCGCTCCAAACAACAAATATAAATACACCAGTACACAATTTAATCACATTAACAGTACAAACTCTCAGACAAATGAATTTGGGACTAGCACATCTATCTCGATTCAAGAGGATGTCCCTCAATATGTGATTACTATA
>NW_019951969.1:3455-4633 GCF_002910315.2 Salvelinus sp. IW2-2015 | reverse complement strand
CACACACACACACACACACACACACACACACACACACACACACACACACTGCTCGATTAAGCTGGCCTACACCAGCAAGTGGACCCCAAAGTTATTTTCTGTCTCAGTTATCCATTTAGTGTAAGTGGCAGGCTCATGAGGAAATGTTTTTTAAAATTCTCTTTATTAAACAATTACATTGAACTTCATACCTGATTAGATTGCGTGAAACACGCCCTGAAGATAACAATCCCCAACTGATTTGTTTCTTTATTATTGAATGGTAAGGTTACAGTAATTTCCTTTCTCTACTGTAGGTCCTCTGGACATTTGCTTGAGGGTTGCCTCCTGAAGTATGCTGAATAGTATGTTAGAATTCTTAGTTTCCGAACATTTCAGGCCTATTTCTGGCATTAGGCCTAGCTACTTTGTTCAGGACTGAAACAAGTTTTAAATGGCATCCATTTACAACATATCCACACACACGTGTGAGTGTGTGTGTGTTATTCACATGTAAAATTAACAAGATTAATCAGTACATGGGATTAGAATCCAAAGCCTGACACTTAACTTTAGGCTGATTTACAGTTTTATACAATCACTTTGGCACTAATTTCGGGACCTTGATGTCATTTTTCAAAACTCTAGACACAAAACTCACAACCAATGATCAAAATGCAAATCTTTCAAAACTCTAATACTTTTTCCAATTGCTTGGATACAATACACATCAAGCTAAGATCATTTGTTCATTGAACTAAAATCACCTGTTCAAAATGACACAACTTAACATCAAAGTATTACCATTTCAAAATTAAATTCACACATTACATCTGAGATGACTGCCTATTCATTTCATTACAATGATCTAACTATCAATTGATACAACTGCTCAAAATGATAAATAACTATTGCATTACTCTTAATGCATAGTTTTATGGAAACTGACGAACAATATTCCATGTTAAGATCATGAAAGTTTCAGGATAACGAGATCCATTAACACCAATTACCGTGGAACATGAACCAATTGGACTACATTATCTATGGATGTAATATTTCATCATCATTCTTTATCAGACACTGTTTCTATGGTCCCATGTACCACTTTAGATTTGACATATGTTATCCTCACCGGCTTTATTTAAGTACTCTCTAGTATGGGTAGGATCCTTTTGCTCACAAAGCCTGATTATTTC
>NW_019951969.1:0-2343 GCF_002910315.2 Salvelinus sp. IW2-2015 | reverse complement strand
GAACGCACAATGCAATGTTTTGAACATTGGATCAGCCTGTGTTACAAGTGATGACCGTTTTGAGTTTTGTGTCTAGAGTTTTGAAAGATTACCACAAGGCTCTGAAATTAGTGCCAAAGGAATTGTAAAAAACTGTAATACATATCATTGTAACAGCTACAGTGTACATCCATATGGAAATCATACATAGGTGTGGTCCTATGTATGCATTGAATATGTGGATTAAAATAAATGCATTTCATATTGAATTTGCAGCAAATCATATGGTAACACTTTATATTAAGGTCCCTTAAAAAATAATTTTTAAACAGCTTGTACAGAGTTTACTTACCATTTATTAATCACTGTTCGTAAATGTCAATAAGCAATCTCTAAAGAGTTTACAGACACTATTTAAAATGATTTATGAATGATTTATAAGATCATTAATAAAGGGTTTGATTATAGTAAGTTCACAATTTGGAAATTATTAATAATGTACTACTAATGTATTTATAAACCAGTTATAAAGGTGTCATTGTTAACTCATAAGACTATAAGCTTGTTAATAGTTGATGAATACTTTGACTCACCATTTATTACATGTATTTTATATATGTCATGAATGGCATATTTATTAATTGTTAATGAGTGCATTTGTAAATGTGAGTACATGTACAGTTGAAGTCGGAAGTTCACATATACCTTAGCCAAATACATTTAAACTCAGTTTTTCACAATTCCTGACATTTAATCCTAGCAAAAATTCCCTGTCTTAGGTCAGTTAGGATCACCACTTTACTTTAAGAATGTGAAATGTCAGAATAATAGTAGAGAGAATGATTTATTTCAGCTTTTATTTCTTTCATCACATTCCCAGGGGCTCAGAAGTTTATTGCCTTTAAATTGTTTAACTTGGGTCAAACGTTTCGGATAGCCTTCCACAAGCTTCCCACAATAAGTTGGGTGAATTTTGGCCCATTCCTCCTGACAMAGTTGGTGTAACGGAGTCAGGTTTGTAGGCCTCCTTGCTCACACACACTTTTTCAGTTCTGCCCACAAATCTTCTATAGGATTGAGGTCAGAGCTTTGTGATGTCCACTCCAATACATTTGCTTTGTTGTCTTTAAGCCATTTCGACAAACTTTGGAAAAATGCTTGGGGTCATTGTCCATTTGGAAGACCCATTTGCGACCAAACTTTAACTTCCTGACTGATGTCTTGAGATGTTGCTTCAATARATCCACATAATTTTACTTCCTCATGCCATCTATTTTGTGAAGTGCACCAGTCCCTCCTGCAGCAAAGCACCCCCACAACATGATGCTGCCACCACCATGCTTCGCGGTTGGGATGGTGTTCTTGGGCTTGCAAGCCTCCCCCTTTTTCCTCCAAACATAACGATGGTCATTATGGCCAAACAGTTCTATTTTTGTTTCATCAGACCAGAGGATATTTCTCCAAAAAGTACAATCTTTGTCCCCATGTGGAGTTGGAAACCGTAGTCTGGCTTTTTTTATGGCGGTTTTGGAGCAGTGGGTTCTTCCTTGCTGAGCGGCCTTTCAGGTTATGTCGATATAGGACTCGTTTTACTGTGGATATAGATACTTTTGTATCTGTTTCCTCCAGCATCTTCACAATGTCCTTTGCTGTTGTTCTGGGATTGATTTGCACTTTTCTGCAATTCTTCGCACCAAAGTACGCTCATTCTCTAGGAGACGAGAACGCTTCTCCTTCCTGAGCGTAATGACGGTTGCGTGTCCCATGGTGTTTATTACTTGCGTACTAATTGTTTGACAGATGAACGTGGTACCTTCAGGCGTTGCAAATTGCTCCCCAAGGATGAACCAGACTTGTGGAGGACTACAATTTTTTATCTGAGGTCTTGGCTGATTTCTTTTGATTTTCCCATAGATGTCTAGCAAAGAAGGCACTGAGTGAAAACAATTGTTGAATAAATGACTTGTGTCATGCACAAAGTAGATGTACTTACTAATCAATCAGTTGATTATTAATGTAGATCTTATAAATCTTTACTAATTATTAATACAACTTTTTTACCAAGTGCTCTTTCCATGACATAGACTGACCAGGTGAATACCAGGGTGAACGCTATGATCCCTTATTGACAGGGTTAAAGGACTTTTAAGCCCTTGAGACAATTGAGACATGGATTGTGTCTGTGGGCCACATTCAGATTGTTGAATGGGAAAGACAAAAAGATGTAAGTGCCTTTGAACAGGGTATGTAGTAGGCTGCCAGGCGCACCAGTTTGTGTGTAAGAACTGCAACACTGCTGGGGTTTTCATGCTAACAGTTCCCATCTGTATCCAAGTAATGGTCCAACCACCCAAAGGACATTCG
>NW_019951968.1:0-4635 GCF_002910315.2 Salvelinus sp. IW2-2015 | reverse complement strand
CGGAGGAGGAAGGGGAGGACCGTCCTCCTCAGTGAATTTCATAAAAATAGTGAAACACTAAAAAAGTTATCCTTTTTAGATAAAACTATACTAAATATATTCACGTCACCAAATAATTGATTAAAACACACTGTTTTGCTATGAAGGTCTACAGTAGCCTCAATAGTCTGGTGAGTAGTTGACTCAAAAAGAGAAAGACAAGAGTTGCACAATTTCTTTTTTAAAGGTAGATTTTTTCTATTTACCTACTCAAACACCCATTTCAACCAGACAGAGATGCTATGTTAGCTAGCTGGCTATGGCTATCCAACACTGTAACTCCTCCAAGTCAAGGTAAGCTTTTGGCTTTATTAATTTATTGCCATTAGGCCTGCCGGTGCTTCCTGTACACCGGGCCTGCTAAACTGCTTGCTGTACACCGGGCCTGCTAAACTGCTTGCTGTACACCGGGCCTGCTAAACTGCTTGCTGTACACTGTACTGCACGATTGTTGTGGGTTTATTAACTGGTTAGTTCTTGTAGCTATCTATGTTGATTATGACGCGCTAGCTAATAGGGTGACAACGATGTAGGCTGTGTGTAGCGGTTATGGTATGAAGGTTTGGCGTGGAAATGTTTTTTTTTTTGCGGCCTGGTCACAGAAAGCTGTTTTGTTGGGCACTGAAGTCCACAAGCCAAGGGAAAAGGTGAGAGGAGAGGGCGTATAGTACGAGAAGGAATTATACAACGAGCAAAATGTTCATGCTGTTTGTATGCGGCTGCTATTAAAGTGAACTGTGGGATTGCCTTGATCAGGTGTGTATTCATCGCACCGATTCTGTTTAAAAGCAAAACGGGGATAAACATACCTGAATTTGTCCAATAGAAACTCTTGTTTGCAACTGATTACATCCTATATCAGCTAGATGCAGGCAGGATTCTCATCATGTGCACCTAAGTTGTAAACTTTCATTCATAGGCTAGGTTGTAGCAACCTCGTGATGATATAGGGGAAATTACATATTCATGTTTTGTTATAAGTCTAAACCTATGATACATTAAACTGAAGTAATGGAATATGAATGACCATTCACAATACCTGTAATAGAACCATGTATAAAATAAAAAAACGAATGCCTCCCTCATCTTAAACGTCACCAACCGCCACTACTGTATAACACTACCTTTTTAAAGATTATTAAAATTCTACATTTATTTTCCTTTCAATAATGTCCTTACTTTTAAAGCAGTATGTGACAAGGAACGACTCCATAGCATCTGGTTTTGCAAACAAACACTGCAACAACAACAAAAAACAAGCAACTACAAGATTTCGCAACAACAAAAAAAAACTAATTGATTGTCATGATTACACTCGCATTTCAAGTTAGAATTTGATTATCTCTTTTCCTTCTACAGCATTCCTCCAAGAAAAAACTAAAGACAAGGATTGGATCTAAAGCCATACGATGCATCATGTCGACTATCTCCTGCCAAGCACACAGACTATCTAGGGTAAGACCCTTCATAAAACCCTCCTACCTCCTAATTTCAAACTCTGTCACTTTCCCAGATTTCCAAAACCTTTGAATTCCTAATCAGAGGAATAAGCAGGAAATCCCAAACCTCATATCCAAGATTCTGGAATTGGAAATACTGATTGCTCCCTCCAACCCATTTCCTCTTCATCCTCCATAGATAGGTCTGCAACTGGCGGCACACGGGCCAAATCTGCCCCTAGTATTAGTGAGCCTGGTATTACATTAATTATGAAGAACTAGTAATTCAACATTAAAATTAATTTTTAAATTTTTTTTATCTCTCATTCTTCCAGTTCTGATTGACGCTGGAGGAATGATGTCAAATTTTTCCAGTTGCGGCACAGTCTCGTCATCACAGGTCAAACATTCCCCATCGGATCTTTGGACACACAAAGGCCTTACTAGCAGGCCCCGCAGGCACAGACTAGAGTAATCCATAAGACCTACCATAGACGACCTTACCATAGTAGCGACCGTTAACCATAGTACGACCGTTACCATATAGCGACCTACTATAGTACGACTTTACCATAGACACTCATCTGGAACTGAGGACGAACCCCCGCTCTCATGTGCCAATAGCCTTTAACCTCCAGCTCCGCCTCTTTGCACTGCCCCGCCCCCAGCTGCACTCCCCCCCCCCCCCCCCTCCCCCCAGTTCCTGCCCACCCGCACATCATAGCCTGGTCCCAGGTCTGTTTGTGTTGTCTTGTCAACGATTTGCTTGACAATGACCATAGGAGTTGGCAAGACAGCACAAACAGACCTGGGACCCAATGTCTTAATTTAAGCTCCAGCTTTCCCTTGTGTTTTATGTTAATACGTTTTTGTGTGTTTTTTTTCTTTCTATATGTATATTATAAACCTTCCCGAGGCAAGGCTGTCAAGGGGACATTTTGTTTTCTCACCAAGCTTTAAAAAAAAAAATCCTGCTGATATTTTGAAAAACAAATAGCAGAAACCTAATGAAATAATKATTTGATAAATTAACTAATTAACTCCTAAAAAGCGAGTGCTCAACTTTTCAGCCCCCTCCCTCCCTCTCTTTTTTTTTTATGTGGCGAAGATGGATCGTTTCAAACACTTTGCCAGGCACAAATTAGCTAGATAACTCTTTGTCAAGATCACTTCATAACCAAAGGCCCTGAAACGATGGCTGGTGGAGAAGGGAGGATGGAGGGTGGTAGAGGATGACAACACAGAAGAGATTACTTATCTTGTAAGGCTGGAAGAAGGAGTGGTCTGGATCCTCAAATGAAATGACTTTAAGCCTAGACAGCCCTAGTCCTGGGGTGTATTCACTAGGAACTAAAATAGAAGCAAACGGAACGGAGAGGGACCTACCTGAATTTGTTTTGTCTTGTTTTCGTTACAAAACATTTTCCATTGTGAAACGTTTTTGCTACAGTGTGCACTTATGAATACTCCCCTAATGACAGTGGCTCCTGTTATAGCCGGCTACTGAGACCCTCTGCACTKATCGGATGTAGCCGGCCACTGAGACCCTCTGCACTCATCGGATGAAGACTGAAATGTGCAATAGAATTAGCCTGAAATCCAGACCTGTTTTGTGCTAACATTCCACACCTTGTACTCCATGTCATATGTTTGGCAATCACAAGGAGTGGCAAGGAGTGGAATGATAGCACAAACAGACAGGTACCAGGCTACAATATACTATATACGTCCTGTACATCCAATCAATTAAATGTAAATGTAACTCATCATTGAGATGGCACTGACCCTGCAATGACAAATGGTTGATGCATATCTAGCACTCTATCCTGTCCTCTCTCTCCTCTCTATCCTGCCCTCCTCCCTCTCCTTCCCTCCCTCCCCCTCCCTCGCTCTTTCCCTCTTCCCCCCCCCTTTCCCTCCTTCCCCCCTCCTCCTTCTCTCTTCCCCTCCTCTCTTTTCCATCTTCCCCTCTTTCCATCTTCCCTCCCTCTCTTTTTCCATCTTCCCCTCCTTTCCATCTTCCCCCTCCCCTCTCTTTCCATCTTCCCCCCTTTTCCATCTCCCTCTCTTTTCCATCTTCACTCCCTCTCTCTTTCCAATCTTCCCCTCTTCCATCTTCCCCTGCTTTCCGATCTTCCCTCCCTCTCACTTTCCCCTCTTTCCCTCCCCGTCTCTCTTCCTCTCTTCCCCTCCCTCCCTTCACCTTTATCTCCATCTCTCTTTCATCTTCCCCTCTCAGGCCTCGTTATAACTCATCCTTCCCTTCACCCCTCGGCGTGGACAGCGCAGCAGAGCGCAGGGGACAGATGGCACGAAGGGGGAATGGACCAGCGAGCGGCGGGGGGGAACGGAGGCAGGGAGAGGAGAGCAGGAGAGATGGAAGGAAAGAATGAGAGGGGGGAGATGGGGAGAGAGGGAAGGGCGAGATGAAAAGAGAGGGAAGATAAAAGGGGAAGAGGAGAAGGAAGGGGAAATCGGAAAGAGAGGGGAAGATGGAAAAGAGAGGCCGAGGGGAAGAGAGATGGAAAGGAGGGAAGAAGGAAAAAGAGAGGAGGGGCGGAACGGGTAGAGAAAAGAGAGGGGGAGGGAGCGAGAGGGGAGGGGGAAGAGGAAAAGGGAAGGCGGCGCGGGCAGGAGTGGGGGAGGAAGAAGAGAGAGGCGAGAGTCGGATAGAGACGAGAGGAGGACAGGAAGTGCAGATATCCACAACATTTGTCCCATTGCCAGGGTCCAGTGCCTCCCTCCAAATGAGTTGATTTAAATTTAATTGATTGGATTACCAGGACGTATATAGAATACTTGTCCTGGTACCTGTCTTGTTGTGCATCCCATTCCACCTCTTGCCACTCCTCTGTCGATGGCCAAATCCATATGACCATGGATACAGGGTGGATTAGGCACAAAACAGGTCTGATTTCAGCATATTCCTATTCGCACATTTCAGTCTTATGCCGATGAGAGTGCAAGAGGGTCTAGTGGCCGGCTACAATCCGAGATAGTGCAGTAAGGCGCGGGGTTCTCAGTAGCCGGTAACAGACCACGTATCAGGGAGTATCATAGTGCACCGTAGGCAAAAACGTTTCACAATGGACATGTTTGGTAACGAAAACAGACAAAACAAATCAGGTAGGTCCTCCCGTGGCTCTAATCTTTTTTA
>NW_019951967.1:0-4640 GCF_002910315.2 Salvelinus sp. IW2-2015 | reverse complement strand
ACCTTTGATGATCGTCATTATGGTTTGCACTCGCAGACATTCATTTACTCAATAAATGTTCCTTTTGTTAGATAAATCTCTTATATCCAAAAACCTCAGTTTTGTTAGCGCGTTTCATTCAGGAATCCACAGCTCAAACGCAGTCAAAACAGGCAGACAAAAATCCAAATTGTATCCGTAAAGTTCATAGAAACATGTCAAATGATGTTTATATTCAATCCTCAGGTTGTTTTTAGCCTAAATAATCGATTATATTTCAACCGGACAATAATCATCAATTATAAAAAGGTAAACAAGAAAGGTTAATTTCGGTCGCGCGCATGAAAAAAGCTCTGTGACACTTTAGGGTCCACTCATTCAGACTGGTCTTACTTCCTCATTTTTCAGAATACAAGCCTGAAACAATTTCTAAAGACTGTTGACATCTAGTGGAAGGCATAGGAACTGCAATTTGATCCTAAGTCAATGGATACTGTAATGGCATTGAATAGAAAAATAAAAACAAAAATAAAACTACTTCCCAAATGGATTTTTCTCAGGTTTTCGCCTGCAAATCAGTTCTGTTATACTCACAGACACTATTTTAAACAGTTTTGAAAACGTAAGTGTTTTCTATCCAAAACTGCCGAGAAGCAGGCAGTTTAATTTGGGCATGCTTTTCATCCAAAATTCAGAATTTTACCCTAGAGAAGTTAAGGAGAAGTGTATCAAAGTTCCATGCATAACACTTGTATTTTCATAACATTTATAAGAGTATTTCTGTAAATTGATGTGGCTCAATGCAAAATCACGGATGTTTTGGAGGCAAAATATTACTGAACATAAACACGCCAATGTAAACTTAGATTTTTGGATATAAATATGAACTTATCGAACATACATGTTAAGGGATTAATTTTATCTCTATTTCTGACTTGTGTAACTCTTCTACTTGGCTGGTTACTGTTTGTAATGATTTGTCTGCTGGGCTATGTTCTCAAATAATCGTAAGGTATGCTTTCGACGTAAAGCATTTTTTAAATGTGACACCGTGGTTGGATTCACAAGAAGTTAATCTTTAAACCTATGTAAAATATGTTTCGTTTTCWGAATTTTTATAATGAGTATTTCTGTATTTGAATTTGGCGCCCAACAGTTTCACTGGCTGTTGAAGAGGTGGGACGCTAAAGTCTCACGTACCCAAGAGAGGTTAATGCAACCGCTGTGTCAGATTTCAAAAAAGCTTTACGGAAAAGGCAAACCATGCAATAATCTGAGTACGGCGCTCAGAGCTCAAACAAGACAAAAGGATATCCACCTTATTGTGCAGTCAACAGAAGTCAGAAATAACATTATAAACATTCACTTTGATCTTCATCAGAATGCACTCCCAGGAATCCCAGTTCCACAATAAATGTTTGTTCGATTATGTCCAAATAACTCAGTTTTGTTCGGGTTCAGTACACAATCTAAACTCACGACGCGCGGGCAGGTCCAGGCAAAAGTTCAGACACAAAGTCATATTACAGTCCGTAGAAACATGTCAAACAAARTATACAATCAATCTATAGAATGTTTTTAACATAAATCTTAAAAAAAAAAAAAAAAACGAGAATTCCTTTGTCTTCAGAAATGCGATGGAACAGAGCTCGCTCTCACGTGAACGCGCATGTTCAGCTCATGGCAGACCTTACTTAATCCCCTCTCATTCGGCCCCACCTCACAGTAGAAGCATCAAACAAAGTTCTAAAGACTGTTGACATCCAGTGGAAGCCTTAGGAAGTGCAACATGACCAATATCTCACTGTATCTTCAATAGGGAATGAGTTGTACAACGACCAACCTCAGATTTCCTGCTTCCTGGTTGGATTTTTTCTCAGGTTTTTGCCTGCCATATGAGTTCTGTTATACTCAGACACCATTCAAACAGTTTTAGAAAAGTCAGAGTTTTCTATCCAAATCTACTAATAATATGCATATTCTAGCTTTTAGGACAGAGTAGCAGGCAGTTACCTCTGGGCACCTTTTTAGCCAAGCTACTCAATACTGCCYCCCTGTCCCAAAGAAGGTAAAGGACTTGGGTATGAATACCATGATGTTCTGGATTAGGTAAAGCATTTGCAGGAGGAAGACCATCTTGCTGGCATTCATTCTTCTGAGCAGGGAAATTGGGAGAGTTCTCTAAAATGTATGTTTGCCTTGAATTTTTGCATCGTAGTTGGGAAATTCTATTTTAACTTATGGCTGCAGTCCCGGTAACGGGATCGATATAACAGCCAGTCGAAGTGCAGGGCGCCAAATTCAAAAAAACAGAAATCTCATAATTAAAATTCCTCAGACATTCGTGTGTCTTATCATTTTAAAAGTAATCTTGTTGTTAATCCCACCAAAGTGTCCGATTTCAAATAGGCTTTTCAGCGAAAGCACTACAAACGATTATGTTAGGTCACCACAAAACCACAATCACAGCCATTTTTTCCAGCTAAAGATAGCTTCACAAAAACCAGAATAGAGAAAATGAATCACTAACCTTCGATTATTTTCATCAGATGACACTCATAGGACTTCATGTTACACAATACATGCATGTTTTGTTTGATTAAATTCATATTTATATCAAAAAATTTGAGTTTACATTGAGGCGACTAGATTCACTAGTGGCAAAAACATCAAGTGACTTTGCATAGCCACATCGTTTCAACAGAAATACTCATAAATATAGATGATAATACACGTGGAATTATAGATATACCTCTCCTTAATGCAACCGCTGTGTCAGATTACAAAAAAAGTTTACGGAAAAAGAAACCCACGCTATAATCTGAGACGGCGCTCAAAAGTAAAACACCACAGCCGCAAAGATGGCGTCAACATAAACAAGAAAATATATGATAAATATTCCCTTACCTTTGATCTACATCAGAAAGCACACCAGGAATCCCAGGTCCACAAATGTTTGTTTTGTTCGAAAAAATCTGTTATTTATGTCCAAATACCTTCTTTTGTTAGCGCGTCTGGTTTACATATCCAAACGCTAATTCTGGTCAGCGTTATATCGGACAAAAACTTCAAAGTGATATTACCGGTCGAAGAAACATTTCAAACTAAGTACAGAATCAATCATTAGGATGTTTTTAACATATAGCTTCAATAAAGTTCCAACCGGAGTATTCTTTCTTGTCTTCGTGAGCAATGGAACGCAAGTGACTACCACGAGGAAAAAGCATGATCAGAAAATTGATGCTTGATGGACACCTGATTGATTCTGCTATCATTCTCTCCCACAACATCATAGAAGTCTCATTATAATTTCTATTGATGATTGACATCTAATGGAACCCCTATGCAGTGCACAATCATATTTCAAGGTGATTTCATTAGGGACTCTGAATACATACAAGCTCAGCTTTCTGACTTCCTGTTTTGATTTCAACTCAGGATTTTGCCTGCCAATATGAGTTCTGTTAATCTCACAGACATAATTCAAACAGTTTTAGAAACTTGAGTGTTTTCTATCCAATACTAATAATAATAATATGCAAATATTAGCAACTATGACTGAGGAGCAGGCCGTTTGATATGGGCACCTTTCATCCAAGCTACTCAATACTGCCCCTTCAGCCATAAGAAGTTAAATACAAAAGAGCGTTGTTTGGTAACTACTATTACTAGATAGGAAAACATTTCTGAAGAGCGCACTTAAATGGAAGATGTTCTAACCAAGAGGGGTTTTGCAACTGACTGGGCATTAGTTTGCTCTTGTTCCAATTGGTTCTATGTCACGAGACGGTACCAAACAGGTTAATCAAATAAAAAATAACAAATACTGGATTGTGGTTCTGTTACATAGAGAATGTCATCTGCATATAGAGGAATCTTATTTACAACGTCTTTAGTATTATAGCCTTGTTTTGTTGTGTGAGATCTGACCTCTTGAGCAGGGTTCAATGGCTATAGCAAAAAGCAGAGGCAACAGCGCACAACCTTGTCTTGTCCCTCTAAAGGTTAAATCAGGGCGACTGATTGGTTTGTTGATTATTCTTGCACATGGGGTTCCTATATAGAAGCTGGCTCCATTTATTTATTTTATTTTTATGAACGTGTCTCCAATATTACATTTCTGTAGAACCACAAATAGGACCACTCAACTTGGTCAAAGGCTTTGTCAGCGTTTAGATGTAACGACAAGGTCAACGTTGGGTAACCTGAGAATACATAATGTTGAAGAGGCACCTGAGATTGAAGAATGAGTTTCTGTCAGGGATAATGCCGGTCACCTGCACCACCTGTTCTACTCCAAGTCTCAGAGCGAGTGACGTTTGAAACGCTATTAGCGCGCACCCCGCTAACTATCTAGCCATTTCACATCGGTTACACMAGCCTAATCTCGGGAGTTGATAGGCTTGAATTCATAAACAGCAGAGCTGCTGGCAAAACGCACGAAAGTGCTGTTTGAATGAATGCTTACGAGCCTGCTGGTGCCCACCATTGCTCAGTCAGACTGCTCGATCAAATCATAGACTTAATTATAATATAATAACACACAGAAATATGAGCCTTAGGTCATTAATATGGTCGAATCCGGAAACTATCATATCGAAAACAAAACATTTATTCTTTCAGTGAAATACTGAATCGTTCCGTATTTTATCTAACGGGTG
>NW_019951966.1:0-4640 GCF_002910315.2 Salvelinus sp. IW2-2015 | reverse complement strand
CACACACACTTTCTCTCCCCTCTGCAGCATGAGGAAGTAATATCTCTAAATTACTAAATTACTGCAATACTCATAAATCCTTACTAGTAGGGTCACTGAAAGCAACAGTGGCACAGCAGTTGTATGGGATCAATGTGTAGTTCAGAGGTCAGGGGTTGGCAGTATCTAACGTGAGTTGAAGTGTCAAGATTTAGACAGTTTCTTGGTATATTACGTAAACTATCCGAACATTCCTTCCTGGTGGGACGGAACAGAACAGAAACGTGTTGTAAAGGGAAAGTGCCCTGTGACCCTGTGACCTGTGGTTCAGAGGAGGTCAGGTTTTATCTGTGAAGTTTTAGATGGTTGAAGGTATTTTAGCAGGGTTGAGGAGTAACAGATTACAAAAAATGTAATCCATTAAATTACCAGCAAATATATTGTAATCAGATTACAGATACTTTTGAAAAACTTGATGATTCATTCTAGGAATACTTTTAAATTCAGAAAGGATGTTTGCGCCCCCAAAATATTTTTGACACTTTTCGGTTTTCTGAATGAGATTCAAATCAGCATTGAAAAACGGTGCAAGTTTATGTTTGTTCTGACTGAGCGAGTCTGKCCACAAGTCAGAGACCCCTAAAACAACACGCCAAATGTGTTTGATGGATTACAGCTACAGTCCAAGCTACCGTGCCTTCAGAAAAGTATGCATATACCCCTTGACTTATTCCATATTTTGCTGTGTTACAGCCGGAATTCAAAATTGATTACATTTTTTTTTTTATTCTTTCTTTTTCTTTTTTCAATTTTTTTCAATTTCTCCAAGATCTCTCAAATTGGTTGTTGGTCATTGTTAACCCTCCTGCTGTGTTCCAGTTGAATTGGACCGATTTACAGGTTTTCTCTCTGAAAAATGTAGTTAATTTAATCTGATTGTCATAAGGTTCCATGACTTGTCCACACAGAGCATCTGAACACACAACATACATTTTGATGATTTTCATTACGTTTTGGGTGTTTTATTTAACTTTTGTGAAACTTTTGTGAACTGTGAAATTAATTAGAAATGAATGGGTGAGACTACAATTAGTGTATAAAATTGAGTTCAGGCACATGCCCATTCATCAGATGGACACACTTCCTCTCCCAGACCCCCACATGCATGTGTGTTTGAGCACACACATACACACACACACACACACACACACACACACACACACACACACACACACACCACACACAGGCACCTCACTCCCCTTCTTGGCTTCCATGGCAACCCCCAGCGAACCTTTCCATATATATTTCCCCACGGAACCACACCTGTTTGGCATTCTCAACAACAATCCGCAATATTGTTTCAATATACATATAACTTTTTCTGCGCCTCTGGTATATAAGCTTTTTTTGAGGCCTTGCTCACAATTCATTCTGTGGCAAGCACAATGACCAACGATAAACTGTATGTGAGGCTTCTTGATGCATATCTTTGAATTCATGAAGCTGGTGATGGAAGGAGAGAGTCCTTGTTAATCTTGTTGACACAAAGTAGTAATGTATAAATAGCACAATATTGTGTTCACGCGGGAACTAGGTGGGTGCAGGATCAGGTGCAGAGAGAGTCCCATCTAGGGGTATAGTGCTTCTTTAATTAAGGCAACATCACAAAATATAACGCCACAACATACAGGGCGCGGACACATAACGGACAACCCAAAAACCACAGTGTCAAGTGTAGAAAGAAAATACACCTCAGCCTACAATGCAACACACGTAACCAAAGAAAGACAATCCCTCCCGCACAAATACAAGGGCGGGTCTACCTACTAAATATAGGGATAGCTCATTAAACCAAAACAAACGAGAAACAACAGGTTGAAACTAATAAGAGAATAACAAACAGACAACGAAAAAGGGGATCGGTGGCGGCTAGTAAAGGACGTGACGACGACCGGCCGGCCCGACCGAACAGGCAGGGGAGCCAACTTCTTCGGCGGAAGTTCGTGACAATTGTTTTCATCTGGAGTATTTGTTATAAGTCAAAATACCATAATTTGGGTTTAAATGCGTTTTTTTGCTCCAAACTAGTTGTATGATCTCAGGTCAATGAAGGCCTACAGGCCATATGCATTAGAAGTTCAATAACTTGTGATGTCACATCAGAACTTCAGTTAATAAAAAGATTACAACAACATTAGGAGATAAATATATCTATTATTGATGGATTTATAATCAGCTATAAAGGGTGGTTTTTTTTGGGTCCGGGAAAACTACTGAATTCATTAAAATGAAACGAACACACAGGAGGGGCTAGACAAACCGTTTTCAGGTCTTGACATTTTTAAGTAGATTTAAGGTCAAACTTTTGGCCACTCAGGAACATTCACTGTCCTTTCTTGGTAAGTAACGTCCAGTGTAGAATTTGGCCTTGGTGTTTGAAGGTTATTGTCCTTGCCTGAAAGTGAATTCCTCTCTCCAGTGTCCGGTGGAAGCAGATCTGGAAAACGGTTTTCCCTCTAGGATATTGCCTGTGTTTACCCCTCCATTCCCATAATTGTTTTATATCCCCTGAAACTCCCCGTCCTTAAACGATACGATTTACAAGCTTACCATATGAATGCAGCCACCCGCTGATGCCTTGAAAAGATATGGAAGAGTGTTACTCAGTTTGAATTTGCCCCAAACAACACTTTGTATTCCAGGACAAAAAGTTTATCGCTTTGCCACAAATTTTGGGCAAAGTATTACTTAAGTGCTTGTTGCAAACAGGAATGCATGGTTTTTGGAATATTTTTATTCTGTACAGGCCTTACCTGCTTCTTATTTCAACTCTGTCAGTTAGTTTAAGTAATGTTGGAGTAACTACAATGTTGTTGTGTCCAAATCCTCATTTGTCTCCTATTACAGCCCATTCACTCTATACTGTTTTCAATAATGCAATCAAATTGATTTATAAAGCCCTTTTTTACATTCAGCAGATGTCAGAGTGTTATTTTTATTCAGATAACCTCAGCCTAACCCACCCTGCCCCAAAAACCGCCCCAAACAGCAGCAATACAGATGTAGCAGCACGGTGGCTATGGAAAAACATCCCTAGAAAGGCCGGAACGCCAGGAAGAATCCTAGGAGAGAACGAAGGGACCACCAACTTAGCACCTGCTGAGACAAGGGCTGAGTAAAGCCACGAAGATCTAACAAACCACTAAGGGTTCACAGACCACCAATTACTCCCCTGAGACAGAGCCTGAGTATAGCGCCCGGAAGATCTAAAACCACGTAGAGGGATAGTCCACAGAACTACCAACTTACTAACCACTGGACAAGCTGAGTATATGCCCCACTAAGATCCTACACACTAAGGGATATCAACAAACCACGCACTTACTACCCTGAGACGGCTGAGTATAGCACACACACACACAAAGATCTATACCACCCCTAGAGGGATACCAACAGACCACAACTTACTCTCCCCTGAGACACAGGCTGAGTATAGCGCCACGAAAGATCTACAAACAACCAACTAGAAAAGGGAATATCAACAGACCACCACTTACTACCACTTACTACCGCTGAGACAGGCCGAGTATGCCCCCACGAAGATCTACAAAGACCCCACTGAAGGGATATCAACAGACCACCCAACTTAACCTACCCTGAAGACAAGGCTGAGTAGCCACGAAGATCTACAGCCACTAGAAGGGATATCAACGACCAACCAACTTACTTTCTACCCCTACCCTGAGACAAGGCTTGAGTAATAGCCACGAAGATCTACAACGCACTAGAAGGGATAATACAGACCACACACTTACTACCCCTCCGCCTGAGACAGGCTGAGTATCCCACGAAGATCTCCTCCACCGCACGAGCCAGAGGCGGGAGCAAAATCCCCGGTACGGGAAGATCACGTCAGTGACTCCCCTCCACTCAAGTCAACTATATAGCGGAAAAGCCTGGCAAGACGTTGATGCACACAATTCCTAGAGATGGCATGGCAGGAGCATAGTCAGTGAACTCAGCCCATCAAGGTTAAGTGACCCAGCCCTACGTAATAGGGTCGAAGGCAGAGAATCCGTGGAGTAGAAGAGAGGGGAGCCGGCCCTAGGCAGTAGAATCAGCAAGGGTGGTTCGTCACTTCTACTTTTTCCAAGTGTCTTTGCCTATTTGGTGGTTTTGGTTGTGTGGTTTCTTTTTGGTTTGGTGGGTTGGTTTGAGGCTTTTATTGCCTGGTTGTTTTTGTATTTTTTTTTCGTTTGCTTATCCTGCAATACCTTTGTGCAGACGTTTGCGCGGCCGCTGGGCAGAGCTCAAATACACTCATCTAGGATTCCTACACTGAAGCTGAGTCTCTCAGCAAAGCTTAAAGGTTGAGACTGGGCCTTGCTTCCTCTCACATGGATCGGGCGGTCCCCAGACCATTGCCCATAAAAGATGTGCTCTATAGGAGAAGCCCTGCGCTTCGACCTCCCAGGAACAATAAAGGGAGGGCCTTGTGTCCTTGTGTACCGGAGCTTCGTCAAGTTATTTACGTTCAGGCCGGATTGCGAATAATTTTATAGGTACGAGATAGGTAAGGAGTGGTGGTGAACACTTAAAAATAAAATGAGATCGTGTACCTTTAACTTCTGATGCTTTGTTTGTTTTTGGGTTAGCAGTTC
>NW_019951965.1:0-4640 GCF_002910315.2 Salvelinus sp. IW2-2015 | reverse complement strand
CAGTAGAAATCAAGTGATGCTAGTTGTTAGCTTGCCGCCTCTGTTAACTTGATAGTTGTTACATAAGTCATCTGACCTGTTGATGTGTGTTACTATAACTGGGCTGTCTCGAAGTCAGAATGGCGACGATTATGATTTTCAGACCCACTCGTGATACGATTATGGAGCCGACAAAAAAAGCCGATATGCAATAATCGTCCAGATTAAAGAATAAGTATCTATTATATCATACACACACACACATTTTATATAATAAATTGCACAAGTCATACCTGAATTGAAACTGAACTTTGTAACAATTAATAATCTTAGATATAATTATAAGACTAAATAAAACTCAATTTTAGTCCATCAAATTAACATGAGAACATAGGTTAAACGACCACCAGCTTCTCATGGTCTTCAATTTCCAGTTAAGTTTAGTTGTAGTGCGAGAACAGCAGAGCTTGTCTGAGCCTGTGTCACAGTTGCTCGTCTCGCGAAACACAGAGCCTTATTTGACAGTAGAGTCTTAGAATTCTCTTATGAGCGAACGAAACATGAACACGAACGTTAATCCACGAACCTCATAGTTCAGCCGCGCACAGTTATTATCAGAATTATAATGCCGTGTTGACTATTCTCTCTCTTAACCATATACCTTTGACTAATACCGGAAAACGTATCACCCGTAAAACGAAACAGTTCTAACTTCTGTCCGTCTATTATTAATCTAACGCGTTGCAGTCATTGAGTTAAACTTTAGTTCTGTGCTTACATTGCACACCTCTTAATGTTATGTCATTCAATTATCGTAAAATTCGTGCAAATTAGTTCGCAAAGAGCAGGTGGCCCTAAACTATTGCATATACTGACTATGCGTGCAATTGAACCAGCGAAAAGAAATGACACAATTCACCTGGTTAATATTGATGCTAACCTGGATTTCTTTTAGTCTAAATATGCATGTGTTAAAATATTATACTTGGGTATTGATTTTAAGAAAGGCTTGAATGTTCATGGTTAAGTGACACATTGGAGCAATGACAGTCATTGATTGATTGTGTTTTTATTAAGATAAGTTTAATGCTAAGCTAGCAACTACTTAGCTTACTTATGCATTGCGGTAACAGGCAGGCTATTCGCTGGAGTGCAATTAATCAGGTGTTAGAGCATTGGACTAGTTAACTTAAGTCTGCATCAATGGTATCCCCCGAGCTGACAAGGTTAAAAATCTGCGTTCTGCTTCCTGTACTGAGGCGCAGAACGTTCTAGGCCGTCATTGAAAAAATAAGAATGTGTTGCTTTAACTTAGTACCATGTCCTAGTTAATAACAAAGATATTAATAAGGTGTAAAAAATAATAAAAAAATATTATTTAGAATAAATCGCAGACTTCGGCGACCAAAAATACGATTCCCGATTGTTATGAAAACTTGAAATCGCGCCTAATTAATCGGCCATTCGATTAATCGGTCGACCTCTAGTGACATGTGGTGTTATGTGTGTGTGCACTAACTGGCGATGATTGGATGGTGTGTGTGCACTAACTGGCTGTTGATGGTGTGTGTGCACTACACTGGGCTGTTGATGGGTGTGTGCACTAATGGCTGTTGATGTGTTGGGTGCACAACTGGCTGTTTATGGTGGTGTGCCTAACTGCTGTGTGTGTGTCTGTGTGCTCAGGGAGCGCTATCTGAAATATACTAGTCGCAGTGAGATGCAGGTGACCATTCAGAACCTAATGCCCGACTCCAAGTACACAGTTCCGGTAGGTGGCACAAACAAGAACGGCTGGGAGAGACTATGTCGCGCTCCTCAATGGCCACCACAGGGTGAAGCGTATAAACGCCAGTACTCGTATACATCTACAAAACAAACTCAAACACTCTACATACAGGGATACACATGAACCCAGACCACCCCACTGTCGCTCAAGAGATCATCTGTCCTCTACTCTCCAGGCCGTAGAAGATCCTTCTGTATTAAGTTGTTCATTTCCATCCATTTACTTACACATGTTGTGTCGAAGGACGTTGTGTTATAAAACATGGCATCCCATACTGTGGCTGAGGAAGAAGGTGTGTGAGGTGTGTTGTATGGTATCATGTGAATTAAATGCATCCTCCGTCCCTCCCTAGTTGCTCCAATCCGTAATACCTCCTCCGATCAAAATGTTGACACTGTATCCATCAGTGACTTACTACTTCATACTTTGTACGACTTGTGATCACGTTCACACTGTTACTACAGCCTTATTGGGATGTTGTGGACTGCGAGCGTTTATCCCCTCACAGCTCATCAGTATACACCTCTACAAGGCCTTCCCTCCATGGCTCGAGTAGAGGTACGACCCTTACCTATTCACCTCTCACTGTCCTTTCCTATGCAACTTCATGCCATTATTCATCTTCGTTCTTCTCCTTACACTGTCTCACCCTATTATCTATCACATTTCTCTTCTTTCCATCACTGTCGCCGTAATTCCATTTCGCTTCTCTTCTCACCATCATACTGCTCAGTCATATTCATCCTCTCCTTCTCTCTCCATCACTCTGTCAGCCTATTCAATCTCGCCTTCTCTTTCTCCATCACGCTCAGCCTTATTTCATTACTCCTTCTCTCCCATCACTGCTCAGCTATTCGATCTCTCTCTCTTTTCTCCCATCACTGCTCAGCATATCTCATCTCTCCTTTCTCTCTCCATTCACTGCGCAGCTCCTATTCATTTCTCTTCTCCTCTCCTCAGCATCTTGCCAGCCCTTTTGTCTCATTCTTCTCTCCTATCACTGCTCAGCGGTATTCATCTACCTCCTTCTCTCTTCCCCCGATCAACTGCTCAGGCTATTCATCCTCATCCTTCTTCTTCTCCCTCCATCTACTGCTCTATTCCTATTCAGTTCTCCTTACTCTCTCCCCATTCACTGCTCAGCTATTAGCTCTCTGCTTTCTCTCTCTCCATCATCTGCTCGAAGCCTATTTTCACATCTTCTCCATCAACTTGCCTTCCGCCTCCTATTATTCTCTCCTTTCAGTGGACTGTGTTGCATTTACAGACTACACAACATTACATAGCAAGAGTCTACCTGTACACTGGGTAGTGTGTATGCTACAGGGGCCCTCAGCAGTGTGTATGCCATAGGGGCCCTCAGCAGGGTGTATGCCATAGGGGCCCTCAGCAGGGTGTATGCCATAGGGGCCCTCAGCAGGGTGTATGCCATAGGGGCCCTCAGTAGGGTGTATGCTATAGGGGCCCTCAGTAGGGTGTATGCTATAGGGGCCCTCAGTAGGGTGTATGCTATAGGGGCCCTCAGTAGGGTGAATGCTATAGGGGCCCTCAGTAGGGTGAATGCTATAGGGGCCCTCAGTAGGGTGTATGATGTACTGTACTGAATAGAGGGCCTACCTGCTATAATACACTGAGCAGTGTGTAATACTGTACTGTGTAGGGTCCCTACCTGTTGGTACCCTCCTGATTGAAGTAGACAGAGTAGGTGAGGTCTTCTCCATTGGGCTCAGCTGGAGGGCGCCAGGTGAGCTTGATGAAGCGGGTGGAGACCAGCGAGGCCACAACGTCACGGGGGGCGGAGGGGGTGGGGCCAGTGGGGTTAGCCACACCTCTGGAGCCTGGCGTTACATGGTCAGTAGTGTCAGGAGTCAGTGAGGGGGGAGGAGGGGTGGGGAGGGCTACATCTTTGAGGGTGGAGTGGGGGGAGATGAGTAGGGGTCAGGTGGATGGAAGGTGAAGAAGACAGCGAAAGAGAGGAGAAAGAGATGGACGGACGGCGGGCATCCAAAAGGAACAGAGAAGAAGAGAAAGGAAAGGACAGCGAAATAAAGGAGAACAAAAAAGAAAACAGAAGAAACACACAAAATAACAACCACGTAACAAAAAAAAGATCTCTCGGCATGACAAGGAATCACAAAAACACAGTAATATCACGTTGGAATAATCACAACGAAACACAATACAAAAGGAGGGAGACTAAACATGCAAAACATCTCTAATGGAAGAGGGGAGCAACACACAATAAACACCACTGAATGGTGTATGAACACATATACAAAATACAGTCTAGACTTTGTACATATTCTACATAGCAAAGTGTGACCTTAGAGCTCCACACCAACTGYCAAACCCACCCTATAATGTTTTAATGCACKTGTACTGGCGCTATTCCACAGTCTACCCACAGCAATGTGAAAARATGTCATTTGGTGCTTTCTCAGAACAATCTGTGGTTAGACATGGGTATATCTGCTTTCTATTTTATACCCGACGACTCAGACACAACACAGGGAAAGAATGTCAGAGAGACTGTGGCATTTCCATTGGTTGCAGGTCAAAGAATCAAGTCGGTGTGCAATGCCAAAATCGTAAATTGGAAACTGAACTATGAGTATATAATATATATAGAGAAATTACAACCTCTATATGGCAAATGTATGCTGCCATAGTACTCTATCCATCATGACACTGAGAATGCTTATTCAGGAGACTAACTTATCTGTTTTATATGACAGATCTCCACCGGTGCCCATTGACTTGGAACTTCTGAACACGCAGTCGGTGTGGGATTTGCTGTCATATTACAGTATAAGGTAGAACACACTCCAAACACACACACACACACACACACGACAACACTGGGAATAAGATT
>NW_019951964.1:0-4645 GCF_002910315.2 Salvelinus sp. IW2-2015 | reverse complement strand
AAATTATGTCATGGCTTTAGAAGCTTCTGATAGGCTAATTGACATCATTTGAGTCAATTGGAGGTGTACCTGTGGATGTATTTCAAGGCCTACCCCCCAAGCCATAAGACTGCTGAACAATTAATCAAATGGCCACCGGGACTATTTACATTGACCCCCCCAATTAGCTTTTTACACTGCTGCTACTCGTTGTTTTTTATCTATGCATCGTCACCTTACCCCTACCTACATGTACAAATTACCTCAACTAACCTGTACCCAGGCACACTGACTCGGTAACGGTACCCACTGTATATAGCCTCGTTATTGTTATTTGATTGTGTTACTTTTTCTTATTTTTTACTTTTTACTTATTTTTTACTTAAATTTACGTAAATATTTTCTTAACTCTATTTCTTGAACTGCATTGTTGGTTAAGGGCTTTTAAGTAAGCATTTCACTGTAAGGTCTACACCTGTTGTATTCGGTACATGTGACAAATAACATTTGATTTGATTGACAGAATGAAAAGGAAGCCTGTACAGAATACAAATATTCAAAAAAATGCATCCTGTTTGCTATAAGGCACTAAAGTAAAACTGAAAATATGAGAAAGAAATGTAATTTATGTCCTAAATACAAAGCGTTATGTTTGGGGCAAATCTAACACGACACATCCCTGAGTACCACTCTTCATATTTTCAAGCATAGTGATGGCTGCGTCATGTTATGGGTATGCTTGTCATCGTTAACGACTAGGGAGTTTTTTTAGGATAGAAATAAATGGAATAGAGCTAAGCACAGGCAACCTGGTTCATTCTGCTTTCCAACAAACACTGGGAGATACATTCACCTTTCAGCAGGACAATAACTTAAAACATGAGGCAAAATATCCATTGGAGTTGCTTACCAAGACGGCATTGAATGTTCCTGAATGGCCTTGTTACAGTTTTGACTTAAATCGGCTTGAAAATCTATGGCAAGACTTGAAAATGGTTGTCTAGCAATGATCAACAACCAGCTTGACAGAACTTGAAGAATTCTAAAAATAATAATGTGTAAATATTGTACAATCCAGGTGTACAATGACATGTATAGCTAAATAAAAACATTTAATAAGGAAAAACAGTCAGGCACCACATTACTGCAAGACAAAACAACTCACTCAATCAAGCACGATGGTTTTCTAAGTATAAAAGAAAAGCTTGTTTTTCATATATCAACCCCCCCCCCCAAAAAATAAGCTTGAAGTGGAATGGGATTTAGTGTGGTGAAAAGAATGTGGAAGAATCCAATACTTTACCTTGTATGAGGTACAAATCACATTATTGGGGAAGCACTTCCTCTAAGAGTTTGAATTACGATGTTTGATACGTTTTATATCCTAAGAAACCTGCCTACACATTGTTTGACGTTCAATAGACCAACATAGCTACTGTAGTAGGTCAAAGCTGGGTGCTGAAAAACCTTGGTTGAGCATGGGTGGAGTATGCATTGTGGTGCTCATGTAAATAAAAAATAAAAAATCAGTTTCAGAGCCATGCCTACTTTTCACTTAAATACATATTTTTTTCTGTTTTTTAATAGATACAAATACCAAATGTGTTACAACTTCCCCGGTCTCCCCCTTACTACAGGTGTTTCGAAGGGATCAACTAGAAGTTTGCATTTCCTGTTGTGTTGTGAACATTTCTGCAACAACAGGATGATCAAATTAAGATACAGCATCTGTAACATGTGTCACGAGTAAAAGTGGGAAACCCAGGGTTCAATAGGCAATAAGACATTAATGTATGACAAAAGGAGTGTGGATATTTGGCCTGACAAAGAGGTTTTATCTATTGACTGAATGAGAGCTGATAATTATAAGTGTTTTAAGAGTCTAAATTGTCCAAGACCGGTTACATTTTTTATATTTTTATAATAAAGACACCGAGACACTTGAGTACTATAACACTACGACCCGGGCTGGCTAACATGGTACCACTTCTCATGGGGCCACAGAGAACAAGAGGAATCATGTGCATCACATCGTGAATCAGGAGCCATGTCAAATAACTCACAAGGACTGGACACACTGTTCCCTATATAGTGCACTACTTTTGACCAGGGCCCCTATAGGTATCTGGTCGAATGTAAAGCAGTTACATAGGTAAGAGGGTGCTATTTGGGACGAATCCACTGATGTGTCTGAAGTTCATCGTGTGCGATAGCTAGCTATTTATTTTTATATTTATTTATTTCAACCTTTATTTAACTAGGCAAGCCAGTTATTAAGAACAAATTCTGATTTACAATGACGGTAACCAAAAGGCAAAACGCCTCTCCTGCGGGGGAACGGGGGCCTGGTATAATTTTTTTTTAATTTTTTAAATACAATATAAATATAGGACAAAACACACATCACAACAAGAGAGACACAACATTACATAGAGAGAGACACAACATTACATAGAGAGAGACACAACATTACATAGAGAGAGACACAACATTACATAGAGAGAGACAGGATGTATAGATACCTCTGAGCTGAACATTTTCACATGTATTTTGTATTTATAGAGGGCTCCTGAGTGGCCCAGTGTTCTCTAACGGCACTGCATCTCAGAGGCGTCACTACAGACACCCTGGTTCGATTCCAGGCTGTATCACAACCGGGCCGTGATTGGGAGTCCCATAAGGCGGCTCACAATTGGCCCAGCGTCGCCCCGGCTTAGGGCATGGCCGGGGTAGGCCGTCATTGTAAATAAGAATTTGTTCTTAACGGACTTGCCTAGTTAAAGGTAATTTTTTTTAAACAATTTTTATTGTTAAGGATCCCCATTTAGTTCCTGCCAAGGCAGCAGCTACTCTTCCTGGGGTTTATTATGGATCCCCATTAGTTCCTGCCAAGGCAGCAGCTACTCTTCCTGGGGTTTATTATGGATCCTCATTAGTTCCTGCCAAGGCAGCAGCTACTCTTCCTGGGGTCCAGCAACATTAAGGCAGTTATATACAGTTTGAAATATTACATGACATTACATTTCATAACAGATTTCACAGCACATTAAGTGTGTTCACTCAGGCCACTACTCTACTATCACATATCTACAATACAACATCCATATGTACGTGTGTGTAGAGTGCATATCTTCTCATGTGTGTGTGTCTGTGCCAGTGTTTGTGTCCCTTCACAGTCCTTGCTGTTCCATAAGATGCATTTTTATCTGTTTTATGAATCTAATTTTACTGCTTGCATCAGTTACTTGATGTGGAATAGAGTTCCATGTAGTCATGGCTCTATGTAGTACTGTGCGTCTCCCATAGTCTGTTCTGCACTTGGGGATTGTGAAGAGATGTCTTGTGGGCTATGCATGGGTGTCTGAGCTGTGTGCTAGTAGTTTAAACACAGCTCGATACATTCAGCTTGTCAACACTTCTTACAAAAATAAGTAGTGATGAAGTCAATCTCTTCTCCAGTTTGAGCCAGGAGAGATTTACATGCATATTATTAATGTTAGCTCTCTGTGTACAACCAAGGGTGACGGGGTATTTCCTGGAAATAAAATTTAAAAAAGAGATTTGTGAGTTAAGAGCTGGGAAATTATCAATAAAACATTCTTGTTGTTTAATTCTAGAAACTAAAACAAAAACATATTTTTTTTTTTACCCCCCAATTTTTGGGGGACTTAAAGTTAAAGTGGTGCAGAAGTGACCACCAGCCATTTTGAATTCAAACCTAACTGACCTTTTTAAAGAATGCGGTGCCATCATTTTGATTGAGATGTTCTGTTGTCGTTGTTGTGGGATAGAGCAGTGGAAGGCGATAGGGAGAGGAGATTTTCGAGAGATAAACCCTAAGACCCCCCCCCCACACACCTCCCCCGTCTCCCCCCTGTCCCTCGGACAACAAAAAGAGTCAGTGATGTTTGTCTGAAACAGAGAGCTGGTCTTCTTAATGTTTGTGATGTGTTGACCACTTGGGAGGAGACAGGGTCTCGGGTCAGTCAACACTGTGGTGTTGTGGGGGACGAAGAGAAACAACATCACAGACTGAGAGCTTGCGGGGGGGGGGGGGAGCAAGAGAGAGCAAAACAGTAAGCCCCCCCAGAGCGACAGTCTCCTGGAATCTAATACACCAACGGACAGAGAGGGCATTCAATCAAACATGAGACAACAACAACAGGAAATCTAGGTTGGTGGACGAAGGTGTCAGTGTCATGTTGACGGACGTGGACTTTGTATAAACTTTTCATCCTCAAAAGAGTCATTTTGAGATGTTTCAAAGGGGTGCTTTTCCGTTCAGGAGCAAAGAGGAAAAGAACCATCATTTTTATTATACGCTCAAAAGGCTCAAAATGATTCACACAAAAAATAAATGTCTATCTATGATTTTTCTGGTAACACTTTACTCTAGGTGTCCTTATGAATGTATTCATAAAGCCTTTATAACAGCTATATAACACTTAAAACATCTGTCATAAGTAGTTTTAAAATAGTTATGAGACACGTTCATCCTGTTGTCATATGTCAACTGTTAGTAACAACTGCTATTACAGTCTGGATGACAGCGTATGTCAAATGTTATTACGTGCTACATAAGATGCTACAGTACATACCAGATGCTATAACAATGACAAATGTTATTACATGCTACATAAGATGCTACAGTACATACCAGATGCTA
>NW_019951963.1:0-4647 GCF_002910315.2 Salvelinus sp. IW2-2015 | reverse complement strand
GTGGAAGGAGAGGACCAAAGCGCAGCGTGGTTAGTGTTCATCTTATTTAATAATAATCCAAAACTGAACACTTCAAATACAAAACAACAAAGTGAAAACTGAAACAGACCACACTAAAACAAAGAAAATACAAAAGAACTATGGTCAGAACGTGACAGGAATGTACATAAAAACAGTATACAATAAGTGTCCTGGACAATTTATTGGTGCCTCTGCATTATCATTATAAATTACAATATCTTCAGAATTGTATGTATTGATCAGATTTAAAAAAAAATATTATAATAATTACAATAGGCCAGCATAGCCAAAATATTGATCCGCATGAACACTCATGAGGAATAATGGTGAGAAATAATGGTGAGACATCATTTGACAGAAAAATATATATTAGAGCCATAAGCCGAATATACTGTCGGCACCTGGCCACACTACAGTGTGCAAGACCCATTGATTTGTCCAATTTGTAACACTCATTGCCTGTCCCGAATGCTTGAAAAAAAACAATACAAAGTAACACAATTTGATATTATATCACGTAAAAGTTAATTACTTAGACTTTAGGATTTGCAACCACCTAAAGAGATTGATGGGGAGGGGAGCAAGAGACGAGGAAGACCCATGTACCCTGCTTCAATAAAGAAGACTTCAGTCACCCACTTGGCTTCAGTCATCCCCAAGATTGAAGCAGGAGACAAATCCAGCTATGGCCTCCTCCTTGTCAGGCCTCTAACACAGGGCAGACAAGGGTCTTGGGATGGACAGCTTGCACATCTTCCCCACAAACAACGCTGGATCAAGGGTCACCTCGTTGAAGAGGAGATCCAGGAGTCTGTCTACGTAGCTTGTAATGTTTTTGAAAAGGGGAATGTTAGTGAATTAATTGTAATTTTACGATGCTATCACAGGAGGTTGGCGGGACCTTAATTGGGGAGGACGGGCTCGTGGTTATGGCTGAAGCGGAATAAGTGGAATGGTATCAAATACATCAAACACATGGTTTCCATGCATTGACTAGAGCAGTGAAGTCAGGTATAGTTTCTGGCGTCGCCATGCTCAGGATTGCTGAGAGGTGAGAGTCAGTAAGAGATGATCTGTGCCTTGGTATATCGTGTTATATTTCATCACTGAAAATGTCTGTTCACATACATACAGTTGAAGTCGGAAGTTTACATACACCTTAGCCAAATACATTTAAACCATGTTTTTCACAATTCCTGACATGTAATCCTCGTAAAAATGCATTGTCTTAAGTCAGTTAGGATCACCACTTTATTTTAAGAATGTGAAATGACAGAGAGGAGAGAGAATTATTTATTTCAGCTTTTATTTATTTCATCACGTTCCCAGTGGGTCAGAAGTTTACATACACTCAATTAGTATTTGGTAGCATTGCCTTTAAATGGTTTAACTTGGGTCAAATGTTTCGGGTAGGCTTCCACAAGCTTCCCACAATAAGTTGGGTGAATTTTGGCCCCTTCCTCCTGACAGCGCTGGTGTAACTGAGTCAGGTTTGTAAGCCTCCTTGTTCTCACACGCTTTTTCAGTTCTGCCCACACATTTTCTATAGGATTGAGGTCAGGGCTTTGTGATGGCTACTCCAATACCTTGACTTTGTTGTCCCTAAGCTATTTTACCACAACTTTGGAAGTATGCTTGGGGTCATTGTCCATTTGGAAGACCCATTTGCAACCAAGCTTTAACTTCCTGACTGATGTCTTGAGATGTTGCTTCAATATATCCACATAATTTTCATTCCTCATGAAGCCTTCTATTTTGTGAAGTGCACCAGTCCCTCCTGCAGCAAAGCACCCCCACAACATGATGCTGCCACCCCCGTGCTTCACGGTTGGGATGGTATTCTTCGGCTTGCAAACCTCCCCCTTTTTCCTCCAAACATAAYGATGGTCATTATGGCCAAACAGTTCTATTTTTGTTTCATCAGACCAGAGGGCATTTCTCCAAAAAGTATGATGTTTGTCCCCATGTGCAGTTGCAAACCGTAGTCTGGCTTTTTTATGGCGGTTTTGGAGCAGTGGCTTCTTCCTTGCTGACCGGCCTTTCAGGTTATGTCGATATAGGATCCGTTTTACTGTGGATATAGATACTTTTGTACCTTTTTCCTCCAGCATCTTCACAAGGTCCTTTGGTGTTGTTCTGGGATTGATTTGCACTTTTCGCACCAAAGTACGTTCATCTCTAGGAGACAGAACGCATCTCCTTCTTGAGCGGTATGACGGCTGCGTGGTCCCATGGTGTTTATACTTGCGTACTATTGTTTGTACAGATGAACGTGGTACCTTCAGGCGTTTGGAAATTGCTCCCAAGGATGAACCAGACTTGTGGAGGTCTACAATTTTCTTCTGAGGTCTTGGCTGATTTCTTTTGATTTTCCCACTGAGTTTGAAGGTAGGCCTTGAAATACATCCACAGGTACACCTCCAATTGACTCAAATTATGTCAATTAGCCTATCAGAAGCTTATAAGGCCATGACATAATTTTCTGGAATTTTCCATGCTGTTTAAAGGCACAGTCAACTTAGTGTATGTAAACGTCTTACCCACTGGAATTGTGATACATTAAATTATAAGTTAAATAATCTGTCTGTAAACAATTGTTGTAAAAATGACTTGTGTCATGCACAAAGTAGATGTCCTAACCGACTTGCCAAAACTATAGTTTGTTAAAAACTTCTTATGGCTGCAGTCCCGTTAACGGGATCGATATGACAACAGCCAGTCGAAGTGCAGGGTGCCAAATTCAAAAAACAGAAACCTCATAATTAAAATTCCTCAGACATTCATGTGTCTTATATCATTTTAAAGGTAATCATGTTGTTAATCCCACCAAAGTGTCTGATTTCAAATAGGCTTTTCAGCGAAAGCACTACAAACGATTATGTTAGGTCACCACAAAACCACAATAACCACAGCCATTTTTTCCAGCTAAAGATAGCTTCACAAAATAGATAGAGATACAAATAGAGATACAATTAATCACTAACCTTCGATTATTTTCATCCGATGACACTCATAGGACTTCATGTTACACAATACATGCATGTTTTGTTTGATTAAATTCATATTTATATCAAAAAATCTGAGTTTACATTGAGGCGTTAGATTCACTAGTTGCAAAAACATCAAGTGACTTTGCATAGCCACATCGTTTCAACAGAAATACTCAACATAAATATAAATGATAATACAAGTAATACACATAGAATTATAGATATACCTCTCCTTAATGCAACCGCTGTGTCAGATTTCAAAAAAACTTTACGGAAATATAAACCATGCAATAATCTGAGACGGAGCTCAGATGATTAGCCAAATTAGCCACCATGTTGGACTCAACAGAAACCAGAAAATACATGATAAATGTTTCCTTACCTTTGATGAATTCATCAGAATGCAGTCCTAGGAATCCCAGGTCCACAATAAATGCTTGATTTGTTCGTTCGTGTCCGTTATTTATGTCAAATTAGCTACTTTCGAATTGTTTACCAAATACCCTAACCAAAGTTTCAAAGCACGACCACGTGACGAAATGTCCAAACGTTCCGTTACAGTCAGTAGAAACATGTCAAACGATGTACTGAATCAATCTTTAGAATGTTGTTAACATACATCTTGAATAACGTTCCAACCGGAGAATTAAATCGACTTCAATTGAGAGATGGAACAGAGCTGCCTCTCACGTGAACGCGCGTGTTGAATGCATGGTCACCTCATGGCACCTCATACTAAATTCTGTCTCCTTCAACCCCCCTTCACATTTGTGTCATCAGACTTAGTTCTATTGACTGTTGACATCTAGTGGAAGCCGTAGGAAGTGAAAACCCATCAATATCTCTCTGTATTTTCAATAAGAGCTTGGTTGAAAATATGGCACCCCCAGAAAAAATACAAACAGGAAGTGGAACTTCTCAGGTTTTTAGCCTGCCATATGAGTTCTGTTAATCTCACAGACTTAATTCAAACAGTTTTAGAAACTTTTAGAGTGTTTTCTATCCAATACTAATAATAATATGCATATATTAGCAACTGAGACTGAGGAGCTGGCCGTTTACAATGGGCACCTTTCATCCAAGCTACTCAATACTGCCCCTTCAGCCATAAGAAGTTAAGAAGAAATTTGTGGAGTGGTTGAATAACGAGTTTTAATGATTCCAACCTAAGTGTATGTAAACTTCCGACTTCAACTCTAGGTTGGCCCAAACAGTACAAACATCTTCTGAGCATGACTCCTAATCTTTGGGATGTTTTGTTCATCGAGAGATGCATTGAACCTCGCCAGTGACATTGTTTTGAATAGTTCTCCAATCACAGCATCAGACTGAAGATCAATAAGCTCAAGTTGCAGGTCAGTGGGAGTGTTATCTATATTGAAGGTGAAAGGAGAGGAAACCAACAGCATGTCATTTTCCACCACTTTGAAATCCTCAAAGCGACGAGAAAACTCACCGTTCAAAGCACGCAGCAGTAATGTATACTTCTCCCGCTGGTCATCTGATAGGGAACAGACTAGTAGTGTTGGAAGGTGAGTGATATTGTTGGCTTCTACTTGGCGGGTCAGGAGGAGTAATTTTCCCTTGAAGGCTTTGACAAGGCTGTACATCTGATGTGCGAAAAGGCCCTTCCCTT
>NW_019951962.1:0-4650 GCF_002910315.2 Salvelinus sp. IW2-2015 | reverse complement strand
GGGGGGGGGGGGGCTTGGGCAAGTTGATGCAGGGGGTGCAAGCTGTTGACTGGGGTAGGGGTAGCAGGTGGAAGCTGAGCCGTAGAAAAAAACAAATGCTTTTATTTTTTTTACTATATGGAAAAAAATTTTTTTCCGGTAGATCATGAAATGAGTTACGGGGCGCTGGGATGAATTGACGACAGTGCGAGGTCGGGCAACCTGTGGGGATGGAAGGTACTCTTGTTTCATGGACTTTAGTGTCCCACAAACTTTTTCTAATATATGTGCATGACTGTACTTGGGAGCGGCACCACTGAAAGTGGAATGGGCACGGGACACGAGAAATACCTATCTGCGCCTGTCCCACAACGACTGTCACACCGATAAAAATCTACGATTAAGTTTTTGGGACACTTTTGCCTGAAAAGTTGCATATCGGGGGGGTATTTGATGTCTAATGGCAAAACGCCACAGGATGTTTTTTGTGTTGGTCTAATAGGCTAGGCGTGTAGTTTTGGCAATTTCATTAGATATATATTTAGGAAAGGTAGCTGGTAGCTTATGGACAATGCCGCAATGACTTACGTGGATAAAGAATTTTCCGATTGTCAAACATCAGTAAAAGGAGCATCTGGAGGCTGCACGCACATTGGTTGACTCCAAAAATAATTAGAGATTCAAATTCGACAGTGCTGTAGAACTGAATTTGATGAATGAAAGAGACAGTTAAAGCAATACGTGTAATTTGCTAATGAAATTCTGGATTGTATTAGGCCTCACACATGTAGCTCGAATTGGAGCATCCACTAGATTGTCCACGCGCTCGGTCGCGCCTTGAAAAAATGTAAGTGTTCTCACTCAAACCACAAGAATTGAGAGGCATATAAGCCCTGTTTCGCGGTCAAATATAGAAATTTTTTCATGGCGGCTTACATGCGTATGTTAAATTATGTGTGTAATAGTCTATAGTTTTTGGGGTATAGATTGAAAATTACATATATTATTGGTAGGCTTACCCACTATTTAGTTTAAAGGATACGCTGATGTGTTTGCTTGACACGATTTGACACAGCTGAACTCTGTCTGCAGAAGTAGTTGGTGAAAGGCAAGGGCAGTCATATTAGAAAAACCTGAGGGCTAGCTGAGTCTGCGATAAGAATACAATTGGATACGCGGTCGATTTAGATATATCAAAGACGTTGTGTATAGATGGTATTCTATAGAAACCAGCGTTTAGAGAGCGATAGATTAAAATGAACAAATTGACGAAGACTGCAAGCTACATAAAGAAATTATGTGCAACTGTGTGCGTCTGATTGATTGGATTTGGGGGCCGCGTCTCATAGGCTGCTGCATGACTTTTAAGTGTTCAATTTGAGATCGACAGGTGAAATGAGCCGCTGAAAAGTCTTTTGAAAGGTCGGTAGCCAGACGACTTGGAATTTCCCAGTGCGGTAATCCGGCATCTTTGAGCACAAATTTCTGACATGAGATACAGACGTCATGATTTTGACATTTTTGTTGCGCTTAGAGAGTAGAGTTGGGTCATTTTGAGAACTCGGCAGAGTAGTTAGCAGTATGAAGCCTGTTGAATACTCCAGGTACAACATGGAATCGGTATAGCAGTCAAAACAACACGTAAAGGCTGGTGAGATTGGTAGAGCTGGTTTTTTCTCCCGTTAGGAGGGATTTTAGGAAGCATTAATTATTAGGGCTGTTTCCATGTAGCTGAACGACACTTGCATGACATAGTTAGTGGAGTCAATTCTCTAGGGACACGGTGACTTATCAATATGTTTTGACTGTATTTTCGCCTACGATAAATGAAACGCTAATTAGAGATGCTTGTATGTGTTGCTTGTCTATGAGACTTTAAGAGTATGCTTTCTGTATTTGGTCACGTAGACCTGCATAGTATAGAAATGTTATTGGGGGTGTTGACGAAGAGTGCTTGTGTTTGGTAGAGCTCAACAGTGGCAGTAGAATCGATCTAACAGATTACTAATCTAAAAGTAGGAATGTTGTAGAATATTGCAGTCTCTGGCTTTGATGGATGAGCAAATGTCGGTGTAGTGGTATAGGTCAGTACGGCTGTAGGATAGTAAGGAATGAGGCGGTGTTATTAGCATGCGTGGTGACAAGCTTTCCATTCTTGTAGAGAATATATCCCCCCCGCTTCTCCTTCACCCAAATCCAGACAGCTGATGTTCTGAAAGAGCGGCAAAATCTGGATCCCTGCAAATCAGCTGGGCTAGACAATCTGGACCCTCTCTTTCTAAAATTGTCAGCCGAAATTGTTGCAACCCCTATTACTAGCCTGTTCAACCTCTTTCGTATTGTCTGAGATCCCCAAAGATTGGAAAGCTGCCACGGTCATCCCGCTCTTCAAAGGAGGAGACACTCCCAAACTGTTATGGACCTATATCCATCCTGCCCTGCCTTTCTAAAATCTTCAAAAGCCAAGTTAACAAACAGATCACTGACCATTTCAAATCCCACCGTACCTTCTCTATGCACTCTGGTTTCCGAGCTGGTCATGGGTGCACRTCAGCCACGCTCAAGGTCCTAAACGATATAACCGCCATCGATAAGACAGTACTGTGCAGCCGTATTCATCGACCTGGCCAAGGCTTTCGACTCTGTCAATCAGCACATTCTTATCGGCAGACTCAATAGCCTTGGTTTCTRAAATGACTGCKTCACCTGGTTTACCAACTACTTCTCAGAATTCAGTGTGTCAAATCGGAGGGCCTGTTGTCCGGACCTCTGGCCGTCTCCATGGGGGTGCCACAGGGTTCAATTCTCAGGCCGACTCTTTTCTCTGTATATATCAATGATGTCGCTCTTGCTGCTGGTGATTCTCTGATCCACCTCTACGCAGACGACGCCATTCTGTATACATCTGGCCCTTCTTTGGACACTTAACAAACCTCCAAACAAGCTTCAATGCCATACAACTCTCCTTCAGTGGCCTCCAACTGCTTTTAAATGCTAGTAAAACTAAATGCATGCTCTTCAACCGATTGCTGCCCGACTAGCATCACTACCCTGGACGGTTCTGACTTAGAATATGTGGACAACTACAAATACCTAGGTGTCTGGTTAGACTATAAACTCTCCTTCCAGACTTACATTAAAAATCTTCAATCCAAAATTAAATCTAGAATTAGCTTCCTATTTTGCAACAAAGCCTCCTTCACTCATGCTGCCAAACATACCCTCATAGAACTGGCTATCCTACCGATCCTTGACTTTGGCGATGTCATTTACAAAATAGCTTCCATCACRCAGCAAACTGGATGTAATCGATCAGTGCCATCCGTTTTGTCACAAGTCCCATATACTACCCACCACTGCGACCTGTATGCTCTCATTGGCTGGCCCTCACTACATATTCATCGGCAAACCCACTGGCTCCAGGTCATTTAAGTCTGTGCTAGGTAAAGCCCCGCCTTGCCTCAGCTCACTGGTCACCACAGCAACACACACCCGTAGCACAGGCTCCAGCAGGTATATMTCACTGGTCATCCCCAAAGCCAACACTTCCTTTGGCCGCCTTTCCTTCCAGTTCTCTGCTGCCAATGACTGGAACGAATTGCAAAAATCACTGAAGCTGGAGACTCATATCTCCCTCTATAACTTTAAGCATCAGCTGTCAGAGCAGCTTACCGATCACTGTACCTGGATCTGTAAATAGCACACCCAACTACCTCATCCCCATATTGTTATTTATCTTGCTCTTTTTCACCCCAGTATCTCTACTTGCACATCATCTGCACATCTATCACTCCAGTGTTAATGCTAAATTGTAATTATTTCACCTCTATGGCCTATTTATTGCCTACCTACCTCCCTACTCTTCTACATTTGCACACACTGTACATAGATTTTTTTCTATTGTGTTATTGACTACGTTCGTTTATATGTAACTGTTTTTGTCGCATTGTTTTGCTTTATCTTGGCCAGGTCGCAGTTGTAAATGAGAACTTGTTCTCAACTGGCATACCTGGTTAAATAAAGGTTTAATAAAATAATCTTACTCCTGTATATACAGAAATTTTACAAAATAATTCAAAATAGGCTACTACACCAGAAAGCATTATTTGGCCACAGAGGATCATTGGCTTCTTACTCACCGATGATATGGCCGATGTTCTCCGCGGGTGCCAATAAAATAGTTGAGCGGACAGTAGCCTAAATTGAGAATTTTGATAAGTAAATGGTAGATTGGAGTCTCTTAATTGCGATCTATTTACAGCAATATCCATTTGTTTCCCAAACAGTTTTTCCGCGATTGTATTTTTAAATATTATGATATGCCTGGCTGGGTTTCTGCTTTTCACTGACAGTCGCAATTTAACAATCATATATTTGGCGTTTGCAGCGCGCACTGCCCAAATTGCGAGCCCTTCCGAATGTAGGCCATACGATTTGGTGAGTGTGAGTGTTCACGGTCTTTATCATTGGGTCAGTACCACGTTTGTTTTTGGACAAATTCCTCCTCCAGGTTAGATGGACGTCATTGTATTTGTATATCCCCCTTTTGTAGGTCAATTATATGGATCAGACAACCGTTTGTATTGATCTGTATTGATCTCATCCACCTCTGGCCTGCTCGCCTCCCTACCTCTGAGGAAGTACAGTTCCCGCTCAGCCCAGTCAAAACTG
>NW_019951961.1:0-4652 GCF_002910315.2 Salvelinus sp. IW2-2015 | reverse complement strand
TCAGGATATAGGTGTTGTCCAGCGTGAAGGAAGGAAATTCTGTCACTTAGAACAATGGGCCTGTTTCTCTATCTATAGACCCACAGAGGCAGAGAGAGAGAGAGAAGGAGCCCTTACCACCATTACCTAGAAGACAGAAAACACAAAGAAAAAGCGAGAAAGTGGAGAAAAATATGTTCTGATTTTAAAGAGAGCGACTATATTGATGAAGAGAACGTGTTCGAGAGAAAGAGAGATACCTGTGGCGCAGATAGAAGTTTTGAAAATGGAGTTTTTGTCTTGGGGAAAAAGGAAAATACGAAGTTGTTTTTAACAATTCTCTTTTTTTCTGTTGAAGGACTAATAAAACACTTATACGAAGAGGGAACTGCAGTCGTTCTCGGTAAGTACTTTCAAATACGCTTTTATTGTAGAGGGCATATTGTGTTGCATTGGTTCGTTACTTTTCCATGACATTTTAACATTTGAGCTGTCATCCATGATAAGCTAGAGGTCACAATATTGATCATTTTCCACCGTAAAATGTTGCTGATATATTCTTGCTGTTTCTTTTGCCACATTGCATTATAGAAAGTAGAATAAAAAAATAAAACATTTTAAAAAACACATTCAATTTAGAGTACCTTTGTGACAAAGATGTCATTTACAGTGCTGTAATGTAAGAATTTGAGATGATTTGAGCCAAGTGTAATCTATCTACCATTTAAATTATTATTATTTATTTTTTTAACAATGGGGGGCAACAATCACTTCCACAGCCAAATTGCTTTGGTGTGTAGCAATGAACAATTCTACAAGGATCCGGGGGATCTCAAACTATTCATGATGATGATATCATTATTTGACAATTTTAGGATTACATACCCCCAGTTGGGTTGTTTGGAGGAAAATGTCAGTCTTCCTCCCCCTGATAATTCAACCTTTGATTTATGTCCAAATATAACAAGGGCCTGTTTCAGGCCCACATGAATAGAATGTAAAGCAGTATAGTCCACACACATCTTAATTAATTAACTCAAAGATTATGAACATTTGATCTGTGTTCTTTGAGTTCTCACATTACACAATATCTCTCTCTCTTTGGTTCTCAGATGGATCAGATGGAGGGGACTGACAGTCCTCGCTTCAGGAAGCTCCATTTCCCTGTGGGATCGGGTCTGTGGATCAACTCTCCCAGGAAACACTTTGCCAAGCTGGGGGGCCGCTGGCCCAGCGCCGTCTCTGTCAAGTCAGTCTCTCTGCTACCTACAGTTGAAGTCGGAAGTTTACATACTCCTTAGCCAAATACATTTAAACTCAGTTTTTCACAATTCCTGACATTTAATCCTAGTAAATATTCCCTGTCTTAGGTCAGTTAGGATCACCACTTTATTTAAAAAATGTGAAATGTCAGAATAATAGCAGAGAGAATTATTTATTTCAGCTTTGATTTCTTTCATCACATTCCCAGTGGGTCAGAAGTTTACATACACTCAATTAGTATTTGGTAGCATTGCCTTTAAATTGTTTAACTTGGGTCAAACGTTTCGGGTAGACTTCCACAAGCTTCCCACAATAAGTTGGGTGGATATTGTCCCATTCCTCCTGACAGAGCTGGTGTAACCGAGTCAGGTTTGTAGGCCTCCTTGCTCGCACACGCTTTTTCAGTTCTGCCCACAAATTTTCGACAAGATTGAGGTCAGGGCTTTGTGATGGCCACTCCAATACATTGGCTTTCTTGTCCTTAAGCCATTTTGACACAACTTTGGAAGTATGCTTGGGGTCATTGTCTATTTGGAAGACCCATTTGCAACCACGCTTTAACTTCCTGACTGATGTCTTGAGATGTTGCTTCAATATATCCACATAATTGTCCTGCCTCATGATGCCATCTATTTTGTGAAGTGCACCAGGCCCACCCCCATGCTTCACGGTTGGGATGGTATTCTTCGGCTTGCAAGCCTCCCGTTTTTCCTCCAAACATAACGATGGTCATTATGGCCAAACAGTTCTATTTTTGTTTCATCAGACCAGAGGACATTTCTCCAAAAAGTACGATCTTTGTCCCCATGTGAAGTTGCAAACCATAGTCTGGCTTTTTTATGGTGGTTTTGGAGCAGTGGCTTCTTCCTTGCTGAGCGGCCTTTCAGGTTATGTCGATGTAGCACTCATTTTACTGTGGATATAGATACTTTTGTACCTGTTTCGTCCAGCATCTTCACAAGGTCCTTTGCTGTTGTTCTGGGATTGATTTGCACTTTTTCGCATCAAAGTACGTTCATCTCTACGAGACAGAACGCGTCGCCTTCCTGAGTGGTATGATGGCTGCGTGGTCCCATGGTGTTTTTACTTGCGTACTATTGTTTGTACAGATGAATGTGGTACCTTCAGGCGTTTGGAAATTGCTCCCAAGGATGAACCAGACTTGTGGAGGTCTACAATTTATTTTCTGAGGTCTTTGCTTATTTCTTTTAATTGTCCCATGATGTCAAGCAAAAAGGCACTGAGTTTGAAGGTAGGCCTTGAAATACATCCATAGGTACACCTCCAATTGACTCAAATGATGTCAATTAGCCTATCAGAAGCTTCTAAAGCCATGACATAATTTTCTGGAATTTTCCAAGCTGTTTAAAGGCACAGTCAACTTAGTGTATGTACACTTCTGACCCACTGGAATTGTGATACAGTGAATTATAAGTGAAATAATCTGTCTGTAAACAATTGTTGGAAAATGACTTGGCATTGCACAAAGTAGATGTCCTAACCGACTGGCCACAACTATAATTTGTTAACAAGAAATTTGTGGAGTGGTTGAAAACTAGTTTTAATGACTCCAACCTAAGTGTATGTAATCTTCCGACTTCAACTGTATGTACAGTACCTCAATGTCACTTCATCCAATGTTGATTCTCAACGATTTTCTTCTAGTCCAGCACTAACACATCTGACTCAACTAATCAACTTATCACACATCATCCCAGGTCTCTTAACTCCATTGGTCTTTTCGGTCTGTCTGCCGGTCTGCTGACTCGCTGTTTTTTCAGTTTGTTCTGTATTCAGTTTGTTTATCCTTCAGTCCTTCTCACTATATCTCCAGCCACAGTCAAGTTAAGTGTCTGACATGTTTTTGCATACAATAAATTAACCAAGAGAACAGCTCGTTATGGACTGATTTGCTCGATTCTTGACGTATGTATGGGTCAGATGTGTCACAGGTCATGCAGTGTTGCCTTGAACCTGGTGACCGTTTTCCACCACACGGTAATATTGTCGTAGTTCAGTTCTGTCAGCCATGATAACTTACAGCTGGACTTCCCATTCATTTCTTTCCCCCTCCTCTCCCTTTCTCTCTCCACTAGCGTCCAACCACCACCTCTGATAGCATGCCCCAATCCCTCCACGAGGAGCCCCCTCTGCCCCTTCACTCGTCCCTCCTCCAACTGCTACCCCCTTCCCTCGCTCTGCCCACATCCCCCTCTCCCGCTTCTCCCGCGCCTTCCTCCAGCGCTCCCGTCCTGCCGGGCCCCCAAGTCCCGCAACCCCAAGCGGTCTTTCCACCTCTACTCTTGACGGGGCAGCGCCCTCCAACAGTGACCGGAGACAAAGCGCCACTAGATGGGAGAAGAAGAGAGGGAGAGTGTGTGGCACCACAGCTCGCTGCCCCTTGTCCTCCTCGACCACTAACCTGCCCCCCTGGCATCCCTCCCACAGCCCCAGGCCTCCCTCATCAAGACTTCTACCTAGGGACTGCTCCTCGTTCTCCAGCTCAGAGGGCGCTAACCTATCGCTCCTCATTTACTTGGGCGCATCCTCGCCACCTCTACAGCCCCAAAAACAATGGCTCGGATCGCCCAGGGTCACACCCGACGTATACGGAGAGACCTGGAAGAGTGAGAGTGGCGAGCTACGGACGCGCAGTGCCAGGTAAGCAGGTCCTCGAGAAAGAAGCAGACGGTCGATCGTCTACTCGTCTCTCTAACTATCCGACCTCGCAGCTACAGTACAGGGATTCGATGTAAGCAGGAGGCGGCTGAAAGTTCTACGATCAAACCATATGGCACTTCACAATGTCTATCGCGGTATTGATTACTCCACACCCAAACTAACCTATCTATAGCAAAAGCTCTCGGCGAGTTTTCCAGCTGCACTGCCTAGGCTCATCCCTTCACTTGACACCAACAATAGTTCGAGCACGCAAACTCTACCTGGCATAACCGTGGCTAGACGAAAGGGCCCCAGTGGCTTACTGGTTTTCCACCACCACTCCATTGCTTGTGTGACACTACACTAATTCATCTTGCCACGCTACTCGCTAGGAGACTCAGCGCAACCCTACCCGCAGAACTCTGTTTCAGTAACATCCAACAACCCACCGCCTGCTTGACACGACCGTCGCAAGTTGTGCACGCCACTAATCGACTTCCACTTCGCATGCACACGTCACTTACTTCGAGTTAGGCGAAAGACATACATCCTAGCCCCGCTGGCTGGCGCCTCGCCCTCGCCCTGCCGTCCTCTCCTACGCGCCCTGGCCAGAATAACAGCACGCCGCAACAGACTTCGTGCTTCTGTCGTCTCGATCGTCACTTGGAAGCCCACTTCAGCCAAGCCGGTCGCGAGCGCGCTCCCGCAATGCGCCGCGAGACAGAGGTTCACTTCTTCTCCGTGTCTCC
>NW_019951960.1:0-4657 GCF_002910315.2 Salvelinus sp. IW2-2015 | reverse complement strand
TGGCTGTCACTATCAGTACACTGACTGACCTCACCAACATGGCTGCCTTCACCAGCTTCCACACCGCCCTCACCAATATGGCTGTCACTATCAGTACACTGACTGCCCTCAACAATATGGCTGATAGTGACCTYAACAAGATGGCTTCCTTCTACCTCCACCAAGTCCTCCTCAACTAAACCCTGAGTCCCCCCCTCTCCGGCGGCCTGAATGGTCTCTCCCTCCCTCTGCTCCACGGTGTTGGATTCAACCACCTGGATTGGTTCCCTCCCCAGGCTGGAGTCAGCCAACACACAGTCAGGTAATTCCTCCCTACTCAGGACTCGGTCTTTATCAGCCTCCCCTCTCCTCCCCCCTGCCTCACCCCTCTCTCCTCCTTCTCCAAGTGAATGGTCTGAGCTCGGGGAGAGGTGGGAGAGGATGGGGGAGGGGCAGGTGGCCAGGGGGAAGGAGTCRACATCTGTCTGTAAAAGCTCTAGAAGCTTCTGGAACTCTGKGACATGAGGCCCGCCAGCAGGATGCCCTTCTGATTGGCTGCCTCTGGGACCTGCCTCCTCCCCCTCACCACCTCCCCCTTCCTCCCTCCCAGGGCGCCTCCCATTCCTTCCTCCTCCTCCTCCTCTTTGCTCCAGTACCTCCTCTGAAGGCCAGTCTCCAACAAACTCCAACAACTCAGGCCTCACCCTCTCTCCCACATCCCTCACCCTCTCTCCCACATCCCACACCTGCTCTCCTCCATCACTCATCTCTCCCACCAACGTCCCTCCTCCATCSTCTCCCTCTCTCTCTCCATCCCCCTCGCTCACTGATTGGCTAGTGTCCTTCACTATGYCAGCAGGCTCCAGCCTATCAGAGTCCGTCTTCCTAGTTCTGCTCCTCCTCTCTTTCCTCACCCTCTGCCCAATCGTCTCTGAGAAAGCCACGGGCCTCTCGTCGTCACCACGGCAATCTGCACTAAACACAGACTCCACCAGAAAGTGGGGAATTCCTGTCTCTCCCTCTTCCTCCCCCTTTTCCCCTGTCCTGCCTCGGTTGTAACGGGGCGTCCGGTTCAGAGACCAGCCTCCTAAATCGAGAATATCCTCCTCTTTCGGAATTTTTGAATTGTCTGGAATTCCACAATGTTTCCCGAGGCCTTTTCACTGGGACTCTGTGGACCCGGTGGCAGAAGCTGTGACCCGGGGCTTATACTTTTCCCGGAGCGGCTCCGACTGTTTACGACACGTCAGGAAGCGGAGGAGACGGAGTTGGGCGCAGGACCTCTCAGAAGCCCTGGACCAAATCGCTGCTCTCCTACCAGCGTCGCGGTTGGGCGCGTGTCTGAGGACTTGGGCCTTCAGGAGAAAGAGAGGAGATCATTTTTCATTGTGACTTCAATTCAAGAGAAAAGACGAGGCAAACTTATTGAAAGATGCAGCCTGAAACTATCTTAGCCCTAATCGCATGAATCCCTGGCCTTAGCCCTAAAACCTGGCCCTAATCCTAATCCTGGCCTTAGCCCGAAACCTGGGCCCTTAAATGCCTAACCTAACCCTGCTCCCTAATCGCTGGCCTAGCCCTAAACCTGGCCCTAGCCCGTAACCCTGGCCCTAATCCTAACCCTGCCCAATCCTAACCCTAGCCCATAATCCTGCCCTAGCCCTAAAGCGCTGGCCCTAGCCCTAACCCTGGCCCTAAAACCCTGGCCCTAATCCTAACCCTGGCGCCTAATCCTAATCCTGCCCTAGCCTAATCCTGGGCCCTAGCCCGGGCCCTACTGGCCCTAGTCCTAAACCTGGCCTGATCCTGGCCATAGCCCTAATTCCTGGGCCCTCAACCCATAATCGGCGCCTAACCCTGGCGCCAACCCTTAATCCTGGCCCTAACCCTGCCCTATCACATATCCATCCCACCCTAATCCTGCCCTAATTCGCGGGCCCTAACCCGTAAACCTGGCCCTTGATCCTGGCCTAACCCTGGACCTAGAATCTGGACCCTTTAAACCCCTATCCGATGGCCCTAACACCTATCCATGGCCCTATCCCTTAGTCTCCTGATGGGGGGGGGGGGGGGCTAGGTCTTGTATGGGGGGGAACTAGGGGCCTGTTTGAGGGGGGGATAGTTTGAGATTGCAGCCTGGGTGTGGGTCGAGGAAACCTTACTGTGACGGGCTAGCCTCCTGATGGTGTGAGGTTGGGTCCTGTGGGGAGTAGTTTGGCGTCGCTCGATGGGGGGGTTGTGTTGGGTCGTAATGGGGGGGTCAGTTTGGGTGTAGAAGCTCGCATGATGAGGGAAGGTCAGCGTGCACAACGAATCATAAATTTTCCATCATCGACGGATCTTCTCTGCCTTTAACCACATAAGATGCCTGAGTACGTCTAGAAGAGGAGGGAGGAGAGAGGGGAGGAGGGAGGGAGAGAAGCAGGGAGGGGAGGGGGAGAGAGGGGAAGAGAGGTAGGGAGAGAGGGAGGGGAGAGAGGATAGGGAGAGAGGTAGGGAGAAGGGAGGGAGAGAGGGGAGAGAGGGAGGAGGGAAGGGGAGGAAGAGAGAGGAAGGGGGAGGGAGGAGAGAGAGGCAAGGTCGAGAAGAGGGAGGAAGGGGAAAGGGAGGAAGGGGAGAGAGGGAGGGAGAGTAGGGAAAGGGGAGGCAGAGAAAGGAGGGTTATTCATTGTCCTTTGTTCATTACCGACTTTATTAGTGGTTGTTTACATTAAATCAAAGTCCATCCTATCGTAATAAACTTTATTGGTACCTCTCCAGTTGAATTGTCATAACTTTATTAGGTACCTCTCCAGATGTATTGTAATAAAACTTTATTGGTATATCTCTCCTGCTTGTATTGTTCATAAACTTTATTGCGTACTCTCCAGGTGTATTGTAATAACTATATTGGACCTCCTCCAGGTGTATTGTAAAACTTATGTACCTCTCCAGTGTGTGCTATGTGTTAATAACTTTATTGGTACCTCTACGCAGGGTATTGTCATAAACTTTATTTTGGTACCATCTCCTGTTGTATTGTCATTAAACTTTATTGGTAACCTTCTCCACGGGTGTATTGTCAATAACTTTTTGGCTAACCTCTCCAGGTGTCATTGTCATTAACTGGATTGGTACCTCCCAGGTGTGATTGTCATAACTTTATTGTACCTCTCCCAGGTGTATGTAATAAACTCCATTATGTTGGTACTCTCTCCAGGTGTATTGTCATAACTTTATTCGGTACCTCTCCAGGTGTATGTCATAACTTTGATTGGTAGCGCTCTCCAGGTGTATGTCATAACTGTTATTAGGTACCTCTCCAGGTGTATCTGTAATAACTTTATTGGGTACCTCTCCAGTGATATTGTCATAACTTTTATTGGTACCGACTCCAGTGTATTGTAATAACTTTAGTGGTATCTCTCCAGTTGTATTTAATAACTTTAATTAGTACCTCTCCAGGTGTTTATAATTAACTTTATTAGGTACCTCTACAGTTGTATTGTAATAACTTTATTGGACCTCTCCAGGTGTATTGTAATAACTTATTGGTACCTCTCCAGGGTATTGTGAAAATAACTTTATTGGTACCTCCTCCAGGTGTATTATAATAACTTTATTGTTACCTTCTCAGGTGTATGGCATAAAAACTTGATGGTACCTCTCCAGGTGTATGTATAATACTTTTATTGGTACTCTACATTGTATGTAATAACTTTATTGGTACCTCTCCCACGGTGCATATTGTAATTAACGTTATTGGATACCTCTTTCCAGGTGTATTGAATAACTTCTATTGGTACCTCTCCAGGTGTAATTATAATAACTTTATTGGTAACCTCTACAGTTGTATTGTAATAACTTTATTGGATACCTTCCATGCTTTATAATAACTTATTAGTACCTCTAAGTTTGTATTGTAATAACTGTATTACGGTACCTCTCCACGGTGTATTGGATAAACTTATTTGGTACCCTCCAGTGTATTATAATAACTTTATTGGTACCTCTACAGTTGTTATTGTGAATAACTGTTATTGGACCTCCCAGCGTGTATTATAAATAACTTTAATTGGTTACCGCTACAGTTGTATGTAAAACTTTATTGGTACCTTCGCCAGGATGTGCATTGTAATAACTTTATGGTACCTCTCCAGGTGATTATAATAAACTTTATTGTACCTCTACAGGCCTGCATTGTAAACACTTTATGCGGTACACTCTCCAGGTGTATTGTAAATAACTTTATTGGTACCTCTCCAGGATGGTATTTATAACTTTATTGTACCTCATCCAGAATTGAATAACGGTAATATGGGACCTCTCCAGAGTGTATGTAATAACTTAGGGGTACCTTCTCCAGGTGATTGTATATAACTTTATTGGTACCCTTCCAGGTGTAATTGATAATAACTTTATTGGTACCTCTCCAGGTGTATTGAAATAACTTGATTAGGTACCTCTCCAGTTCCCTGGTTTGTTTCACCAGGTACCAGGCTTCCCGGAACAAAAAACCTTGTTAGGTTGTGCCTCACGAGCCTGTAGGAAACATACAGCACATCCTACCATTAAGACTGTGTCATGGGTGTGTGTGTGTGTGTGTGTTGTGTTGTGTGCCTGTGCCTGTGTAGGTGTGTGTTTTCGGTACAAAAGGACGATTAACACAAAAGTATAATAAATACATAAACTTGAACTC
>NW_019951959.1:0-4660 GCF_002910315.2 Salvelinus sp. IW2-2015 | reverse complement strand
GAACAAACTAACAAAACAAAAAAATGAACCGTATGAACCTATATAAAACGAGTGCTTGACAGGCACCTACCACTAGAACAAATAGAACCCACAAAATACCAAGACAAGCGGAAATAGCTAACTAAATATGGCCCAATCAGAGACAACAATAGAAAACAGCTGCCTCTGATTGGGAACCATATTTAGAGACACCATAGACTTTACAATTCAAACTAGACATACAAAACCCCCTGAACAATCAAAAAACTAGCGATCCCCACCCTCGGTCACCCTACTACCCACAAAAGAATGAAGAAACAGAGATACACTAAGGTCAATAAATATACAAGAGAGTAGGGACATCTCTTACCTTACAACTTGTTATAATCTATGGGACAGAAGTGTCCTGGTATTCGAAAATTAAAAAGAAAATATCTTTTGTTTATCAGGGAAACAGGAAGAGACAACATTGCAAACAAAATAAAAGCCTCCGTAAGAAAAAGATTAAGGAAGAGGATAAAGTATATTCTGTGGTTTTACCCACCCTCCTTAGGTATCTAATCAATGATAATCCAAGTATAATCAGGCTACACCTCCATGAGACAGCCAGGATTAACGTTATACATCGAGATAAGAATATGGCAAATCCTAAGCAGAAAGTTGAATTTAATCACATTGAAAGCAAAATACCTTAGAAAATGGATAAGAAGATAGCAAACGATAAAAAAGAAATGACTTAACCAAAAGAAACTTCTTGAACATAGGCACCACAATGCCATCCCGAATTGAAATGAGAACTTAGCCTGCGTGTTTTGTTACAGTATAAACATGAACATTTCACAGGCTTTAGTGGCACTAGATCACGACGGGCAGACAAAAAAATTCAAATAGTAATCGTAAAGTTCGTAGAAACATTCACGAATGTTTATAAATCATCCAGAAAATGAGATTTAAACTGGATCACGAACCAAAATAGAATGTGTTTATCTTATTGAGTTGAAAGTGAATGTAAAAAATCAATTTTTAGACCTGTCAAAGTTTCTAGCAATATCTAATATGTATATGTATTATATATCACATGAAATGGTTTTGGGTGAACAGAGACCCATCTGATCAAGAAAGGCACTTTCTCAAAAAAAGATATCAACATGGCTCTTTTCCCGCATGTCCTTCAACCTAATGAACTCAATCTTTTCACGGCCTCACTAACCAAGTTTATTGCAATGAGTAGTCCTGTTATGTGGAGATAGCCCCACTCTCTGCCATTACAAGACAATGGACTAAAAATAAAAGGAGTTTTCATGCGCAGGCAATGGTGCACAACTTTCAGCGCTTGGGAACAGTAGGAATATCTATTAACTGGCCTGTTTTCAGAAAAAAACAGATTTATTTTTATTTTTATTTAACATTAAAATTCGTCAGCATCGTGGATTCCCAAAACCAGTAAACCCTTTTGGATACTGGCCCATACTCTCTACCAAGATAGGCTATCTGAACGCCAAAGGGCCCCAAGGTGAGCACATGTAATTACCCTGGAGCTACCATCTTCTCCAAGTGATTGCCTTGGGTGAACACTGGTAATCAGTCATATGCTGTCCACATATCCTTATAATGGCTATTCCTGGAATGTTACTAAACTATCCTTATAGGGTCTAATCACTGGAATTGTACAACTATCCTATAGGGTATCCTGGAATGTAGTAAACTATCCTTATTAAGGTATCCTGGAAATTTCTACATAACTAGTACTAAAGGCTATCGCTGGAATGTTTTAAAACTACCTTATAGGGCTATCCTGGTCGATGTTTAATTAAAAACTTATCCTTATATGGTAGTCCTGAAGTGTTAACATAAACCATAGGGTATAATGATAAGTAACAGTCCTATAGGCTATCCTGGACGTTTAATATATAAAGGCACCCAATTATCCGAATGTTTCTAAACTATCCTAAGGGCTATCCATGGAATGTTTACACTGAAACTATCCTTAATAGGGCTATCCTGGAATGCTTACTAAACAAATAACAGTAACTTATAGGGCATATCCGGAATGATTTACTACTAATCGCTTATAGGACTATCCTGGAAATGTTTACTCAACTATGTCGAAGACTACTTTGAAGACACAATTCAGCTGGGTTGTTTAGCATTAGGATATCTGCAAAAAGACCTTCTATGGAAGAAATAGAACCACTTTGAAAGAAACAAAAGGACACGTGCCAGTGTGTGCAGTCTTACTGTGCAGCCTCGTTGAAGAGTTCAATCATGATAGGTCCTACATACCACTCTGACTATTTTCTTTCAGAAACGTTTACTCTTTAAATAATTTCGGAAGAAAAGGAAAATAAAATAGATTTGAGTTAAAGGGCTAAGGATGAGAAGGAAAATAGTGAAAAATTTTGGATAACTGATGGCTGGGCCCAAGACGGTGACCTTTAGCTTTTTATTAAAAAGTGTTTGTTGTATCTCCAGCAGTTCGGCTTCTTGTTTCACTCATAAGGAATTTGCAATGACAAAGGAAAAAATGCCACTTTACGCATAACTCTCCAAACGAATCTACATGACAAGACATCCAAGACCATTACCAGTGGGGAGTTAGAATCTGCAGTCCAAAAGATGAAAAAAAAGAAAACCTGTTTTTAGGCATGTGTACCTAACGTTTATATGTTATAGGATTGGTTGTCATTGCCACTTAATAAAGCAGCTTACAAGAGAAAAAGGAAAGAACATAAAAACTTTTAATTTTCAGACAATTTATGTAGAAGATAATATGAGTTATAAAAACCATAAGAGCTCTCTGTCCAGGCACAGAAGACGGTAACAGGAGAGACGAAAGGTCGGATCCCGGAAAAATAGTAACGAGCTATATTCCAATCAAAGACAATCATAATATCCAATAACAACATATCTGGGTGCAATAGAATAAACGTTTACAATCTATTGATATTAGAAATATATTAAAATTTGTTCCATTATATTAGTTAATTGATGTATTATATAAATCTTGACACGTTTATTAAAATGTATAAATTGAACATTTGAATTTGATTATTATTATTGATTATGATTTATTAAATATTATGAACAGAGTGAATAATTTCTTATTCTTTTTAAAGATTCCATAAAGATATGAGATTGCTTTAAATATAATGTTTTTGTATACCCCTTAATGGGCTACCAGGGAGGCATCTAAAAGATCTCTCTTTACCTATTGAGAGAACTTTTTGCAGAGGGTTACACATGTGTATTGCTTTCAATTTATCACTGATAGACACCTCAGGAAATCTTCTGTGGTGTCAAGGTAACCTCAGGCTGGAAAGTGTTTCTGTACACCTTCTAAGCCTGTACAGTAACATAGCATCTGTTTATGCTCTGCATTTCAACCTTAAGGAAGTGAATGTTGTGAATGTCTGAAGACAAGTCTTAGTGGATTATTATTAATTAAGGATCGTTGAGCAAAGACATGGATAACCAAGAGCTAGAAGGGCTCATGACCCGCTTGATTGGAAAACAATTTTCCAGTATGGGCTTATGATGAACTACCTYTTGAGAAATGGAAGGATCCACCGGCCATGTTTATTGTCAATACCCATCCTCAACACATGCCTGGTGAACATTGGCTAGCTGTGACATTAGAAGATGAAGAAGGAGATAGAAAAATCTCTACTTATTTTGATTCCTACAGCTTTCCCCCCAGATTTTCACATATCCCCCCATCTATTAAATTCTTAGTTAGCGCTAGGGGTCAGAATTTTTTTCTTTCTTAAAATAACGTTCCCAAGATAAACAGACATTTTCTCTGGTCCAGATCGTAGAATATGCATATAATTTACAGATTAGGATAGAAAACACTRCAAAGTTTCCAAAACTGTCAAAATATTGTCTCTGAGTTTAACAATACTTATTCAGCAGGCGAAAACCTGAGAAAATCTAACCCGGAAGTGATATATATATTTTTTTATCTGTGTTTCCTGGACCGTCTATCTTCCATTTAAAGGGGTATCAACCAGATTCCTTTTCCAATGGCTTCCTCAGGTTGTGACCAGACTTCAGACATAGTTTCAGGCTTTTATTTTGAAAAATGAGCGAGGTTTTTCAAAAGTAGTCAGGTGTCCTCTGAATAGTTCCTGCGCGCGAGAGAGGAGCTCCCCATTTTCCTTTTCTCTCTAAATGAATAGGTTATGGTCCGGTTGTAATATTACCGATTATGTTTGTTAAAAACAACCTGAGGATTGATTATAAAAAATATTTGACATGTTTCTACGACAATTACGGATACTTTTTGGAATTTGTCGAACGGAACAAGGCTTTGGTTGTCTGAAGATAATGCGCAACCCAAATGGCGTTTTTTTGTGATAAAAGTAATATTTATCGAACAAAAAGAACATTTGTTGTGTAACTAGGAGTCTCGTGAGTGAAAACCTCCGAAGATTATCAAAGGTAAGCGATTAATTTTATTGCTTTTCTGACTTTCGTGACCAAGCTAACCAAGCTAATATAAGGCTAACTGTTCTAGCATTGATTGATACACTCACAAAAGCTTGGATTTCTTTCGCTGTAAAGTATATTTTCAAAATCTGACACGATAGGTGGATTAACAACAAGCTAAGCTGTGTTTTGGTATATTTCACTTGTGATTGCATGATTATAAATATTTTTTGTAATATTTATGCATTTGGCG
>NW_019951958.1:1972-4661 GCF_002910315.2 Salvelinus sp. IW2-2015 | reverse complement strand
AAGTAGTTTTATCTTCAAAGCAATTTATCTGGTTACGCTTTAAATATATTGAGCACCTATCCACTACTGATGTTAGCTTTAAACTATTTATAATAAAGCAACATTTAAGCAAATATTTAACTGGCATATCGGCTGCTGACTGGTCGAGTAACCTCTTTTGCCCGGAAGTCCTTCAAAAGGATTAGTGACATGTCCAATACATCGCTATCCAGACAGACTGACAGGAACCTCTGACTGGATGTAATACAGCCACCATCCGCTGGGATTTTGTGCTGTATCTTTAACATCTATAAAACACACACTCATACTCTCTAGCCATTATCTGGCAGCATCCTCACTCACACCAGTTACAGTTAGCAGCCGTTCTAAATCCTTGTGTTTCCATTCCCTTTTAAGGATTCACATGTGAGGCCATGTGCTAAACAGAGTTGAGTAGCACAGTAAAACAACCAAGAATTTCAAGACTAAAAGTGGTAAAAGTATTAGGAAAAACTCTCGGTAAAAATATCCTAATCTGAATTTGGTGCAGGCATGTTGTTCTTCACATTACCMGCTCTGGTAAACACAAACTATATCAAATAAAATCTAAGTTTATTTGTCACATGCACAGGATACAGAAGGTGTAAACTGTACATTGAAATGGGTACTTGCAAATTTGCATAGTAGCAATATCAAAAACAGAAAAATATTTTGAATTATTAGATGACGCATACCCAGACACACTTGTCTAACTTGATGGGTCATGTGGAAGAAATGCTATAACCCCCAGCCACATATTGCCTAGTGGATGGGTCTCTACAGAATGTGTAAACGGTWCAGCCAAATGGTTACTTACAATATAAAAAATAGAAATTGTCAATATATAAAAAACAATAACAATAAGTGTCAATGCCAGTAGAGAAAGAACAAACTATACAGTATGTACAAGAACAATATCAATAACGATGTCAGTGATAGACAAGGTAGTTACATATATTCATACAATAAGCAGTAAAGTAGCTGAGCAGCAGGATACATTTTTTATAATAGCAGCAATGTATGCCGTGTGTGTGTTGAGAGAAAGTCATGTGAATGTGCATAGAGGCAGTGCAGATAGTCATGATGACTGGGAGCAGCTGAAACCTGGTCCCAACTGAGTCTGAACACTCCTTGGCGACAACAACACCAGGCTCCTGAGCATCGAAGGAAAATATTAAAAAAATAAGGACATTACAACTTGCATAACATCAACTGACCCTGTCTCTTATACACATCTAGATGTGTATAAGAGACAGCTTTAAACCAGATTCAAATTCGACAAAAACCTTCAAATAAGTATGTAATGACACATTATATAAACTCTTTATAGTGTTTTATTTACATTTTAGAGACYATAAAGTGATAAGTTGGACAGATCGAGTGAAAAAAGCCATTTCCCCACACGACATCTCTCCTTCTCACTATCACGCAATAGGTTTCTCTTCCCCACCTGCCATTTTTAAAAAGACCTGACGGAGCTCATTGCCTTCTTGAATCATGCAGAGATGGGCATCATGAAGGACTCGTCATTGATTTTGTTGGAAAGGGGAGAAATTGTGCTTTACAATGGTATTGATATTACAGTTGACCTGGAAGTATTACGTTTTTTGGGCCCTAAAATAAGGTCAATTGTACAGACCAGCGCGATGTACAAAAGGGAGTTAGTTCACATTAGGTTTAACGTTAGTTAGCTAACTAAGGCTATAGTTAGGCTATAACTAGCAATACAAATGGCTTTCTGAGATACAAATAATATTATTAGACAGATCATACATGTAATGTTAGCTAGTTAGCTAGCTAGCTAACAATAAGACTTAGTAGGTATGACATGGCAGCAACAAATGCTGACACTACACATCCAAGTATATCTGGCCAAATTATGAAAGACAAGAATTGAACTTTTGAATTCCGTAAAGTAAGTAGTAAAAAAAGAATTGTCTATCAACAATGACAAGCCTCCGGGGTCCGACAACTTGGACGGAAAATTACTGAGGATAATAGCGGACAATATTGCCACTCCTATTTGCCATATCTTCAATTTAAGCCTACCAGAAAGTGTGTGCCCAAAGGCCTGGAGGGAAGCAAAAGTAATTCCGCTACCTAACAATAGTAAATCCCCCTTTACTGGCTCAAATAGCCGACCAATCAGCCTGTTACCAACCCTTAGTTAAAAAAATGTGTTTGACCAGATACAATGCTATTTTACCGTAAACAAATTGACAACAGACTTTTATCATGTTTATAGGAAAGGACATTCAACAAGCACAGCACTTAAACCAATGTCTGATGTTTGGCTGAGAGAAATTGATGATAAAAAGATTGTGTGGCCTGTTTTGTTACACTTCAGTGTGGCTTTTGACATTATCGATCATAGTCTGCTGGAAAAAACACATGTGTTATGTCTTTACACCCCCTGCTATATTGTAGATAAAGAGTTACCCGTCTAACAGAACACAGAGGTTGTTCTTTAATGGAAGCCTCTCCAACATAATCCAGGTATTATCAGGAATTCCCCAAGGCAGCAGTCTAGACKCCTTAATTTTTTCAATCTTTACTAATGACATTTAAACATTTTTTTTTTTTGACATGCCACTGGCTTTGTAAAGCAGGTGTGTCTATGTTTGCAGATGACTAAACACTATACACGTCAGCTACTACAGTGACTGAAATG
>NW_019951958.1:0-1210 GCF_002910315.2 Salvelinus sp. IW2-2015 | reverse complement strand
TCTGTCTGTTTGAACTAGTGGCGCACAGCTCGGACACCCATGCATACCCCACAAGAGGTCTCTTCACAGTCACCAAGTCCAGAGGCACACAGTACTACATAGAGCCATGACTACATGGAACTCTATTCCACATCAAGTAACTTATGCAAGCAGCAACATTTTATAAAAAAAKKCAGATAAATATACACCTTAGGGAACAGCGGGGACTGTGAAGCAACACAAACATTGCACTGACTCATGCATACACACACACAATAACATACTCACTATACACACACATGGATTTGTATATATTGTAGATATGTGGTAGGGGTCTGAGGGCACACTGTGTGTTGTGAATGTATTATAATGTTTTTAAAACTACATTMTGCTGGACCACAGGAAGAGTAGCTGCTATCTTGGCAGCAGCTAATGGGGATCCATATTAAATACAAATACAAATCTGTAAAAGTTTGAGGGTCTTAAGGGTGAAGCCGTATTGAAGAGGTGCTGTTGCACCTTCTTCACCACACTGTCTGTTGAGGTGGAACATTTCAGAATGTTGGTGATGTGTACTCCGAAGAACTTTACATTGTTCACCTTATCCACTGCAGTCCCGTCGATGTGGATAGGGGCGTGCTCCCTCTGCTGTATCCTGAAGTCCACGATTATCTCCTCGATTTTGTTGACGTTGAGGGATGGGTTATTTTCCTGGCACCACTCCTCCAGGGCCCTCACCTCCTCCCCGTAAGCTGTCTCATCATTGTTTGTAATCAGGCCTTCTGCGGTTGTGTTGTCTGCAAACTTGATGATTGTGTTGTATGCGTGCGTTGCCTCGCAATCATGGGTGAACAGGGAGTACAGGAGGGTGCTGAGCACACACCTTTGTGMGGCACCTATGATGAGGATCAGAGTAGTGAAGGTGTTGTTTCCTACCTTCACCAGCTGTGGGCGGCCCGTCAGGAAGTCCAGGACCCAGTTGTACAGGGCAGGGTTCASACCCAGGGCATCAAGCTTAATGATGAATTTGGAGGGTACTATGGTATTGAAAGCTGAGCTATAATCAAAGAACAGCATTCTGACATAGTAGGTTTTCCTCTTGTCCAGAAGGGATAGGGCAATGTGCAGTTCGATGGCGATTGCACCGTCTGTTGATCTATTGGGGGAGTATGCAAATTGAAGTGTGTCTAGGGTGTCAGGTAAGGTGGAGGTGTTATGATTCTTAACTCTC
>NW_019951957.1:0-4664 GCF_002910315.2 Salvelinus sp. IW2-2015 | reverse complement strand
TAAGTGTCATTTTGGAACTCTTTTGTAATCCATCGTACAATGTGGCCATGGTGTCAGCACCTTGTTCTACCTCTAATCCATCAACAGCTGCCATTCAATCCAACTCCTGGGCACGATGGACAACTCCGCAGACATACAACTGTGATTTGACTCTCAACCTCGTCGTGACAAGGCAAGACCCACAGCCTACAAGTGCTTTCACGTCTAGACAGGGATCTCGTGTGTTAGACATTGAAACTGTGTAACTTATTAAGCGGACAAGCAGCTAATTGAGGGATTGATTGTTACTTGGACATGTCTCATTGTTAATGTTATTGTGTTTATTATTGGGTTCTTTTCTTGGTGGGTGTCCTGTTTGTTTTCTCTTTAAACTGGGCAATTTGGAGGTGGTTAATTAAGCAGTTTTAAGATACATAAGTGGGAGTTCAGTTTGCTACTGTTCATAGGTTTACACTTGTTTGTTATTTTTGGAAGCTTTTGCTGACAAATACCACTGAGCATTATTTTGTAATTTTTGATCATCAGTTTTTATTGTTCATGACCATCTCATGAAAGATAATTCTACAATTTGTAATGGTATTTTTGGATGGAACTACAACATTTGTGCAATATCATTTCAATTAACATTCGAGCATTCATGTAAATCCAAACACCTGTTTAGATGTGACCAGTGATACCAATGTGGAGGCATTCACATAAGAAAAGTCCACTGAGTGTCATAAACATTAGAACCACCTGCTCTTTCCATGACATGCTGACAGAAGTGACAGAGCTTGATCACCTCGTATTCAGACTAGTTAAATCCGTACTTCAATCAATTCGTAGAGAGGGGGAGGAACAGTAAATAAATCTAGTTATTTAAGCCTTGAGACACGCTTTGTAGACATGATGTGTGTATGTGGCTAGTCCATTCGAGGGTGATGGGCAAGGGACCGAGATATGATTGTGCTCCTTTGTAAAATGTGGAGTATGTTTAGTGTAAGGTTGCCATGCAACATTCAACACCGTATCTTTGAGCGTTTGTTATAGTATACGTGTAATAAGCACAACGACTGAGCTATGGTGATCTTATTTCATGCTCTTACAGCTTAATTCCCTGTGTCGTAATGCAACTGTTTAGAACTACACTGTGGGAAACATTGGAGTCAACGTATGGGCCAGCATCACCTCGTTTGGTAATGATTTTCGTGGTTAGCACGAGCCTGTAGGACTCCATGCCCCAATTTCCGACGAATTTATAGCGCTGTCTCTCGAGGGCCAAAAGTGGGTGGCAAACTGAATATTCAGTGGCGGAGAAGGTGTCTAATCGTTCCCTCTGTTTACATCCTTCAGCGTAGATGAATCTAGACTATAAGGGGTTCCTCTCATAAGGAATCAGCGGGTCCAGCTTGTCCTCACTTCGGCTTTTTTGTTATCTTGCAACACACGCTTGTTTCTGTTGAGTTGGCACACGCACGTCGGTGGGTAAACCTCCTGTGCGTGGTGATGAGGTGGTGGGACCCTATGCATACATGTAAAAAACAGTTGGGGTGCATGATATTCTAAGGAAGTTCTCGGGGTTTTGCTCATTGAGGTAGAATATCTCATGGTAAGGCTGTAGAACACACTATCTACCTAGAGAGTTGTGTCATACTGGTATGGTTTCGTCACTGTACGTCCATACACATACACATTTCCCATGCTGGGCACTTGATAGGACTCCTGACACTTCATGAGCTGTAGTACCACTCCTGGGGTACAATAATCAACAGGAAAACGCTCATCTCAGAGACGGCTCCTAGTCGGCCGGGGACTTTAATGCAGGGAAACTTAAAATCCGTTTTACCTCAATTCTCTTCAGATGCTGCTGCTAATGCAACCAGAGGGAAAACAATTCTAGACCACCTTTACTCCACACACAGAGACCCGTACAAAGCTCTCCCTCYCCCTCCATTTGGCAAATCTGACCATAAACCTATCCTCCTGATCCCTGCTTACAAGCAAAAATTAAAGCAGGAAGCACCAGTGACTCGGTCTATAAAAAAGTGGTAATTTGAAGCAGATGCTAAACTACAGAACTGTTTTGCTWGCACAGACTGGAATATGTTCCGGGATTCTTCCGATGGCATTGAGGAGTACACCACATCAGTCACTGGCTTTATCAATAAGTGCATTGAGGACGTCGTCCCCACATTGACCGTACGTACATACCACAACCAGAAGGCATGGATTTCAGGCAACATTCGCAATGAGCTAAAGGCTAGAGCTGCCGCTTTCAAGGAGAGGGACTCTAACCCGTAAGCTTATAAGAAATTCTGCTATGCCCTCGACGAACCWGCAAACAGGCAAATCGTTAATAGAGGACTAAGATCGAATCATACTACACCGGCTCCGACGCTCGTKGGATGTGGCAGGGCTTGCAAACTATTACAGACTACAAAGGGAAGCACAGCCGAGAGCTGCCCAGTGACAAGAGCCCTCCAGACGAGATAAACAACTTCTATGCTCGCTTGGAGGCAAGTAACACTGAAACAAGCATGAGAGCATCAYCTATTCCGGACGACTGTGTGATCACGCTCTCCGCAGCCGATGTGAGTAAGACCTCTAAACAGGTCAACATTCACAAGGCCCCAGGTGATAAGGGTAGGTAACAACACATCCGCTACYCTGATCCTCAACACAGGGGCCCCTCAGGGGTGCGTGCTCAGTCCCCTCCTGTACACCCTGTTCACTCATGACTGCACGGCCAGGCACGACTCCAACACAATCATTAAGTTTGCTGATGACACAACAGTGGTAGGCCTGATCACCGACAACGATGAGACAGCCTATAGGGAGTAGGTCAGAGACCTGACTATGTGGTGCAAGGACAACAACCTCTCCCTCAACTTGATCAAGACAAAGGAGATGATTGTGGACTACAGGAAAAGGAGGACCGAGCACGCCCCCATTCRTATCGATGGGGCTGTAGTGGAGCAGGTTGAGAGCTTCAAGTTCCTTSGCGTCCACATCACCAACAAACTAACATGYTCRAAGCACACCAAGACAGTCGTGAAGAGGGGACGACAAAACCTATTCCCCCTCAAGAGACTGAAAAWATTTGGCATGAGTCCTCAGATCCTCAAAAGGTTTAACAGCTGCACCATCGAGAGCATCTTGGTGGGTTGCATCACTGCCTGGTATGGCAACTGCTCAGCCTCTGACCACAAGGCATAACAGAGGGTAGTGCGTACGGCCCAGTACATCACTGGAGCCAAGTTTCCTGCRATCCAGGACCTCTATACCAGGCGGTGTCAAAGGAAGGCCCTAAAAATTGTCAAAGACTCCAGCCACCCTAGTCATAGACTGTTCTCTCTYCTACCGCACGGCAAGCGGTACCGGAGCGCTATGTCTAGGTCCAAGAGGCTTCTAAACAACTTCTACCCCCAAGCCATAAGACTCCTGAACAGCTAATCAAATGGCTACCCAGACTATTTTCATTGCCCCCCCCTTTCTCTTCTACGCTGCTGCTACTCTCTGTTTTTATCTATGTATGGTCACTTTAATAACTCTACCTACATGTACATATTACCTGAATTACCTAGACACCGGTGCCCCCGCAACTCTCTGTTATTATCTATGCATGGTCACTTTAATAACTCTACCTACATGTACATATTACCTGAATTACCTAGACACCGGTGCCCCCGCACATTGACTCTGTACCGGTACCCCCTGTATATAGCCCCGCTATTGTTATTTACTGCTGCTCTTTAATTATTTGTTATTCTTATCGCTTACTTTTTTGGGGGTCATTTTCTTAAAACTGCATTGTTGGTTAAAAGCTTGTTAGTAAGCATTTCACTGTAAGGTCTACACCTGTTGTATTCGGAGCATGTGACAAATACCATTTGATTTGATCATCAGTTATTGTTCATGACCATCTCATGAAAAATATTTACATTTGGGTATGTCTTTTTAGGTGGAAATCAACATTTTGCAATATCATTCAATTAACGATCTCGAGATTCATAGTAAAATCCAACACCTGTTTAGATGTGTACAGTATACAATGTGGAGCATTCCAATAGAAATACACTGAGTGTCCAAAACATTATGAACACCTGCTCTTTCCATGACATAGACTGACCAAGTGAAAGCTGTGATCCCTTATTGATGTCACTAGTTAAATCCACTTCAATCAGTCTAGAGGGAGGGGGGGAGACAGGTTAAATAAATATTTTTAAGCCTTGAGACAATTGAGACATGGATTGTGTATGTGTGCCATTCAGAGGGTGAATGGGCAAGACAAAAGATGATGTGCCTTTGAATGGGGTATGTTAGTAGGTGCCAGACACACCAGTTTGAGCGTTTGAAGAACTGCAACGCTGCTGGGTTTTTCATGCTCAACAGTTTCCCGTGTGTATGCCAACTTGACACAACTGTGGGAAGCATTGGAGTCAACTTGGGCCAGCATCCCTGTGGAATGATTTCGACACCTTGTAGACTCCATGCCTCGACGAATTGAGGCTGTTCTGAGGGCAAAAGGGGGTGSAACTGAATATTAGGAAGGTGTTCCTAATGTTTTGTACACTCAGCGTAGGACAGACTTAAGGGGTTCCTCTCATAAGGAATCATGTCAGCTCTAGTCATGGCTTTTTTGTATCTGCAACACTTTATGTGTTGCACACTCCTGGTAAACTGTC
>NW_019951956.1:4191-8855 GCF_002910315.2 Salvelinus sp. IW2-2015 | reverse complement strand
GTTTATTGCGATTTTCTGGAGTTTCTTTGTCAGGCGTTATCACGAGTTGGGCACCTCTCCGGTACATCTGGCGTTAGCAGCTAATTTCTACAGGAGTAGAGGACATCTTTCAACCAAAGAGCGATTGTTCTGGACAAAGGACCACTTGCCCAAGATTCTGATGGAAGATCATCCAAAAGTAAGAGCTATTTATTGATGTTAATTCGTATATCTGTGAAAGATGTAAAATTATTAGTTCGCCATTGATTTAGGCATGGTCTCGCTGTAACGCACGCTGAATGTCGAGTAACGTTAATTTTAAAAATCTAACACAGCAGTTGCATTAAGAACTAATGTGTCTTTCATTTGCTGTCCAACCTGTATTTTTTTTGTCAAGTTTACGATTAGTTATCGATTAGATTAGTGGCCTCTCCAAGATGGCGCCGGCCAGATTGCCTGAAATGTTGCTACTAATCACATGTATAACCACGATTTGTGCTGCTAAATATGCACATTTTCGAACAAAAACCTATATGCATTGTGTAATATGATGTTACAGGACTGTCATCTGATGAAGTATATCAAGGTTAGTCAAAAATATATATCTTTTGCTGGATTGTTACGATCGCTAACCTTTGCTACTGGTAAACGGCTTGTGTTTCCGGCTATTGTGGTAAGCTAATATAATGCTAAATTGTGTTTTCGCTGTAAAACACTTAAAAAATCGGAAATATTGGCTGGATTCACAAGATGTTGGTCTTTCATTTGCTGTACGCTGTGTATTTTTCAGAAATGTTTTATGATGAGTATTTCGGTATTTGACGTTGGTCTCTATAATTATTCTGGCTGCTTCGGCACTATTTCAGATTGCAGCTGCAATGTAGAACTGTGATTTATACCTGAAATATGCACATTTTTCTAAAAAAACATATGCTATACAATAAATATGTTATCAGACTGTCATCTGATGAAGTTGTTTCTTGGTTAGTGGCTATATATATCTTTATTTGGTCGAAATTGTGATAGCTACCTATGCAGGAAAAAATGGTGGGGAAAAAAAGTTGTGTCTTTTGCTATCGTGGTTAGCTAATAGATTACATATTGTGTCTTCCCTGTAAAAAATTTTAAAAATCAGAAATGATGGCTGGATTCACAAGATGTGTATCTTTCATCTGGTGTCTTGGACTTGTGATTTAATGATATTTAGATGCTAGTATTTACTTGTGACGCTATGCTAGGCTATGCTAGTCAGCTTTTTTACTGTGGGGGGTGCTCCCGGATCCGGATTGGGACCAATTAGAATTAAGGCTGTAACACAATAAAATGTGGAAAAGCGGTGCGAATACTTCTGAAGGCACTGTAGCTGACTGTAGCCAGTGGTTCTACATACAAATGTAGGATCTTAATTTAAGCCAGTCTCTTGTAATTAATGGACATTTTTGTAGAGGTTTATACATTTTTTGTAAAGGAAAATCAAGTCTGAATTTTCAAAGTGAAATGATGTTTTTAAACCTCAAATACACTACAAGTTTAAAATGTCCTGCATCTGTAGGATGAGGCAATGAATGGTACAAAATGCTCTTCTCCGCTCCTGTCCAGCACCTAGCCAGAACTCTTGTGACCAAGCAGTAGCCGCCTGACTCTAGCCAAAGCCACTAGGCCCTAGTTGACCAAGCAAGTATCCTGCCACAAGGCTGAAGCCTGGCATAGTACCATGAAGAGTCTGCCCAGCCATCAACATTCTCCTGTCCTGCCCAGCACCACCTAGCCACATCACGTCAGAGAGACATTACCCGCCCTGCTCTGCTCTGAACTGGAGGCGTTGTGATGGCTGATGGTTCTGACACGAAAGACCTTCTCTCTCTCCTCTCCTCTGTAAAAAGTGCAGACAGCCGATAATGAAGCCCTGACAGAGCAGTCAGCAGGCCAAACGTGTTACTGATCACCGGGTATGGAGGAGGGGTGTTAGTCGCTGATGTTGAGAGGTTGGAGAGGGAGAGGGCAATGGGCGCCCGGCTTCTGCTGTGCTAAGCACCAGACAAGGAGGCAGAAGGACAGGCTGAGGGTTGAGGTGTGGGCTGGGCTGCCACCACCTTAGACTCAGTATCACACACCATACAGAAAAGCACACCAAGCTTTTTGCTTGTCATCATGGAGAAATAAAAAATATATAAAAAATTGTTCTTATAATGTTTCTAATATTTCTAACTAGACACATCAATTTGTTTCATTTCCCCTTAGAAATAACTGGTGAAAACTTTCCACTGGACTGGTGCAAGTGCTTGATAAATCTGTCCCTGTACTGTGCTGTGTGTCTGGGGAGTCGGGACAACAAGGTGAAAGTCAAAGCAATACTGTCACAATACCCCGGGACGTTGCCAAGAGTCCTCAGAGTGGAGGGGGAAACTGAGCTATAACAGGAGTAAAACAATTTCCCTCTTGTACCGATCTGTTGATACTAGAGCTGAACATGAAACTGAAGTGGTATGTGGGGAAGGAGCCTCTTTCCTGATGTCTGGACCTCTGGGAAGGCAACAACAGCTGGAGAGGATTGAGGTATTCTACACTGTACGGTATCTCAAACATAGAGTAGCCCTCTCTTCCAGCTGTTGTTTCCCTCCCAAAGGTACAGATATCAGGAAGGAGATGTCCCACCCACTTCTGTTCCATGTTCAGCTCATGTTTATGTTCTCCTCAGCTTGAGGACGTTCTCCTCAGCTTTCTCATCATGATAACCGATATACAGTACCTCTATGTGAAAATGGGTGTAAAACGGCATTGAAATGCACAGCGGTAGAATGCACGTGTCATCATAATAACATAACTGACACACATTGTGAGGAAACGGAGCAGTGACGTCGTGGTAAATAACCTCATAGTGACCCCAGGTCCCTGGCAGTAGTCTACCATCAGTGTGGAAGCGATGTGATCTGACTGAGCACGGCTGTGTGTGTGTGTGTGTGTGTGTGTGTGTGTGTGTGTGTGTGTGTGTGTGTGTGTGTGTGTGTGTGTGTGTTTTGGTGTGTGTGTGTGTGTGTTGTGTGTGTGTGTGTGTGTGTGTGTGTGTGTGTGTGTGTGTGTGTGTGTGTGTGTGTGTGTGTGTGTGTGTGTCTGAGCACACACACTGAATGCTCAGAAATGGTACATTGTCTATGAGGACTACACAATACCTAAAATAACCTCCTCCACAAAAAGGCTTTTCCTCAGATCAAGTGCTTACAATTCACATTATGAACAATTTCTTTATCATATAAGTTCACTAAAAGGTAAGGATTGTTGTACTAGGCAACCACCCTTGCTTTTTATGTTTGGATTCAACACCAATTTCAAGAAACAATCTTTCAAATAATTCAACCAAATGAATGTAATGCACTGTCAAAAAAAAAAAAACGTTTCTCTCAGTTTGATGTTTTGATACAGTCAGAATAAAAGCTCAGTAAAACCTTTTGGCTTAAAATATTCAAATAGTCTGCTCAGAGCTGTGAGGTGATCATTTATATACAGTGGGGCAAAAAAGTATTTAGTCAGCCACCAATTGTCAAGTTCTCCCACTTAAAGATGATAGAGAGGCTGTAATTTTCATCATAGGTACACTTCAACTATGACAGACAAAAATGAGAAAAAAATCCAGAAAATCACATTGTAGGATTTTTTTATGAATTTATTTGCAAATTATGGTGGAAAATAAGTATTGGTCACCTACAAACAAGCAAAATTTCTGGCTCTCACAGACCTGTAACTTATTCTTTAAGAGGCTCCTCTGTCCTCCACTCGTACCTGTATTAATGGCACCTGTTTGAACTTGTTATCAGTATAAAAGACACCTCCACAACCTCAACAGTCACACTCCAAACTCCACTATGGCCAGAACAAAAGCTGTCAAAGGAAACCAGAAACAAAATTGTAGACCTGCACCAGGCTGGAAGACTGAATCTGCAATAGGTAAGCAGCTTGTGAAGAAATTAACTGTGGGACAGTTATTAGGAAATGGAAGACATAAAGACCACTGATAATCTCCCTCGATCTGGGCTCCACGCAAGATCTCACCCCGTGGGGTCAAAATGATCCACAGAGAACGGTGAGCAAACTCCAGCTATATCACAGGGGCTGGCACCTCACCGTTGAGACCATCCGAATCTAGACCATCCATGAGTATCTGTGCGGACCAAAGTACACAAAGGAAGACTTGGAACACTAACCACCGATCCCCCAGTAAACAACATTTCTACGCCGCCAGGGACTCAAATCTACTGCCAGTGCCCAGACGTGTCCCCCTGCTATAATCGGCGAGTACATGTCCAGGCAACCGTCTGAACAGGTTTGTATGGAGAGTGCATTTGGCATGATCCAGGAAAGAAGATGGCCGAGAATGTTCAGTAATGGTCAGATAAACCGAAACCCTAGCGAACTTTTTTGGTAACTAAGTATCTCAAACTCGATCTTGCTTGGAGAGAAGCGATGCAAAGGAATGCTGAGTTGCAGTCCAAAGAACACACATACCTACTGTGGAAGCCATGGAGGTGGAAACATTGCATGCTTTGGGGCTGTTTTCTGCAAAGGGACCAAGGACGACTGATCCATGTAAAGGAAAGAATGAATGGGCCATGTATCGTGAGATTTGAGTGACAACCTCCTTCCATCAGCAAGGGCATTGAAGATTGAAACGGTTGGCGTCGTTTCAGCAG
>NW_019951956.1:0-3159 GCF_002910315.2 Salvelinus sp. IW2-2015 | reverse complement strand
ACGGGCAGATTTTCTTATCATGCTGAGATGGGATTCAGACAGATCTCCAGACGCAGCACCATACCAGCTCAATCTCCCCAAGCCCCCTACCCTCTTCCCCAAGTACCCTTAACCCCTCTCTCCCCAGCAGAACTGCCCCGGAGAGGTGACAGAGAAACGGAATGTCTCTTCACCCACTCCCTCCATCTCTTCCCATCTCACTTTCTCTCCCTTTCTCCCAAGCTGTCCGCCATCCCTGGCATCCCAACGCTCCTGTTTCAACATTTCCATCACAGTCTTCACCCCTCACACTACACACCAGCTACTTGCCTCTGGGAAAGTTCCCAGAACATTTGTTCGGTCGCTACAAATGTTCTAATAACACAAAACCTGTCCAGTCATGCTGATGATTCTAGAATGTTTGTATAAAACATTCACCTGATGTTACAAGAACGTTTCCGGAACACATTTCATCTGTTCCTTAAAGGCTCTCAGAATGTTTCTTTATGTTAGGGGAACATTATGGTGATGTGCCAGGAGATTCCCAGAACACTACAACTGTCCAGTTGTGCTGACATTTAGAAACATGTTGTATCAGGGAGCACAAAGCATTCCTTTGATGTTGCAAGAATGTCGACAGAACATACTTTTTGAGGACTTTAAAGGTTCCCAGAACATTTAATTRGGTTGTGCGAACAGTGTGGCTACATTACAAGACATAGGTTCCCAAAACACTAAATATGCTCAGTTGTGATGACATTCATACAATGTTTAAGTTAGGTTGCACAGGACATTCCTATAATGTTGTAGTAATGTTAAGTTCTTTAAAGGTTTCCAGAACTTTTCATTAAGTTATGGGAGTTGCAAGAATATTCTTACGATATTCACATAGGTTGCAGAGAGCATTCCCACAATGTTGCACAATTTCCAAATAAGTCCGTTTTTATGACGTTCATAGCAAATTTGTTTAGGTTCAATATAATATTCCATTGATGTTCACACAATATACATTTTACCTTGTCTTGGAAGTCCTCAGAAGACTTCAAGAACATTTCGATTTAAGTTTGACCTAATATTACCACAACAGTCTCAGCATGGACATTTGTAGCTCCTTAATTACTGCAGTGGGCTAAATCAGGGTCACACAGTGGGATTCTTGTTAGTCTTAAACAAATATGCTTTGAAACAAAAGTATACACCTCACATACATGGTTATGGGCTTTTAAAAAAGAAGACACCTGTACAATGTCAGATATAGAGTTGAAATGTATTACATTCTGAGTTTGCATCCCAATATTACACTTTATATCACAGAAGACCGAATTATAACAAACAAAAAATTGACATAGAAACACAGGATTTTCATCAGGATTTTTAAAATAATCTTTTATCACAATTTCACAGTTTTTCTAAAGACACATGGTTAAAGAATATGTGGGATTGAATGACAGTAATAATATGACAGTAATAATATCCTGTAAAACATGACAATCAACATACAACCAGCCTGGACCAACCCTGTCTAACCCAGTCTAACAGTAGTGGAATAGCACTTTACTGGACCAACCCTGTCTAACCCAGTCTAACAGTAGTGGAATAGCACCTCCATCCATCATCCTGCCCCTAGATCGCCAGTCCAGTACCATCTCCCATCTTCTATCCTCCATCTATCCCTCCATCCATCTCTCTCACACTATCCTCCATCTTATCCCTCATCTGACCCTCCCTCCATCCATCCATCCCTCCATCCATCCCTCCATCCTATCCCTCCATCCATCATCATCCATCCAATATCCCCATCTATTCATTCATTCCATCCCTCCAACAATCCTCATCCACCTCCATCTATCCTCCATCTATTCATCCATCCATCCCTTCATCCATCCATCCTCCATCCACCCTCCATCTATCCTCCATCCATCCCTCCATCTATCCCCCATGTAACAGTAGTGGTGTTAAGGTTGGTCCAGTAAAGTCTATTCCACGTTTTAACCTTGAGCGTGCTGAGTGCACCATGACCGGCTCGAAACCGGATTGCACAGCGAGAAGGTACGGTGGGATTCGAGATGGTCAGTGATCTGTTTGTTGACTTAGCTTTCGAAGACCTTAGATAGGCAGGGCAGGATGGATATAGGTCTGAACAGTTTTGGGTCAGGGTGTCTCCCCTTTGAAGAGGGGGATGACCGCGGCAGCTTTCCAATCCTTGGGGATCTCAGATGATACGAAGGAGAGGTTTGAACAGGCTGGTGATAGGGGTGCGACAATGGGGCGGACAGTTTCAGAAATAGGGGGTCCAGATTGTCAAGCCCAGCTGATTTGTATGGGTCCAGGTTTCCAGCTCTTTCAGAACATCTGCTATCTGGATTGGGTAAAGGAGAAGCTGGGGAGGCTTGGGCGAGTAGCAGCGGGGGCGGGGCTGTTGGCCAAGGTTGGAGTCGCCAGAGGAAGGCATGCCAGCATTGAGAATGCTTGTTGAAGTCTTCGATTATCACGGATTTATCGGTGGTGACTCGTTACCTAGCTCAGTGCAGTGGGCAGCTGGGAGGAGTCTTTGTTCTCCATGGACTTTACAGTATCCAGAACTTTTTGGAGTTAGAGCTACAGGATGCAAATTTCTGCTTGAAAAAGCTGGCTTTGCTTTCCTGACTGACTGCGTGTATTGGTTCCTGACTTCCTGAACAGTTGCATATCGCGGGGGCTCTTCGATGCTATTGCAGTTCGCCACAGGATGTTTTTGTGCTGGTCGAGGGCAGTCAGGTTGGAGTGAACCAAGGCTATATCTGTTCTTGGTTCTGCATTTTTTGAACGGAGCGTGCTTGTCTAATATGGTGAGGAAGTAAATTTAAAGAATGACCAGGCATCCTCAACTGACGGGATGAGGTCAATATCCTTCCAGGGTACCGGGCCAGTTCGATTGAAAGGCCTGCTCGCAGAAGTGTTTTAGGAGCGTTTGACAGTGATGAGGTGGTCGTTTGACCGCGGACCCGTGGCGGATACAGGCAATGAGGCAGTGATCGTGAGACTTTGATTGAAGACAGCAGAGGTGTATTTGGAGGTTAGACAGGGTTGGTCCAGTAAAGTGCTATTCCACTACTGTTAGACTGGGTTAGACAGGGTGGTCCAGTAAAGTGCTATTCCCTACTGTTAGACGGGGTTTAGACGAGGGTTGGTCCAGTAAAG
>NW_019951955.1:4692-7256 GCF_002910315.2 Salvelinus sp. IW2-2015 | reverse complement strand
TCTCTCTCTCTCTCTCTCTCTCTCTCTCTCTCTCTCTCTCTCTCTCTCTCTCTCTCTCAGTTTAGTTCTAATTGCTGATGAGAAAGACAGCTCAACTCTCGTCCTTCGCTGGGTTGGGGGTACAGGACTATACATCTTTAACGTTCAGCTCGAGCGGTGCTTTAGGCAGGTGTGTGGGTGGTGTGTGTAGCTGAAATCTCCATTGATGAGTGATGATTAGCCGTTCCGTTTGTGTCTACCCCTGTTAATAACTGACTGTGAAGGACCAATGACTGTGGCGCTCCCTGCTGAGTGATTCTGATTGGCCGCAACGCAGTGACATGAAAACATTGACTCACTCAGCATTGCCATGAACTAGTCTAATGATAGATTGCTACTTTTATTAAACTATGTTACGCTAGCCTAACTCCAGGATAGAGTCAGGGGGTTAGACAGTGGGTGATGGGTTGGTGTGGGTGTGATGGGTTGTGGTGGGGGGTTGTGGGTTGGTGTGGGTGTTTGTGTTTGTGTATGGATGGATTACAATCACAGATAATTGGGGAGTGCCTAAAAACCCTCTCTGTATCGCAGCCAGCGGTTAGTAGGATTAGGAAGGGATTTAGGCATGGAGAAAGTTTGATGGCAGAAATGCAGGTCATTTATTTTCATAACTGAAAGTAATGTATATTCTCTCTCACACGCACACGCACACACACACACACACACACACACTCACACACACACACATAGGTTTACATGGGTGTCATTTTTTTAAAGCAAAAGTTAGTCCATAATTAGTTCTCTGGCATCATGGAACTGACCACTCCTCTAAACAGCAGGCACAATGAGAGGGAGCCTTGAAAAAAAAGCCTAATTGAATTAGCGTAGCAGCACGGTTGTTAAGTATAACAATCAGATCATGTGGAGGAAGCATGGCGGATGTGAGGGGGAACTGATAACGAGGAGGGGGGCGGACCATTCAGCGGTGCAAGAGASATGCATGCAGGGAATAATGTGGCGCTGCTTGTCCAAACATTGTGTCTGTGTGTGCAATTCTAACGAAACATTCCCAAGAGTGAAATGTTGAGTGGCTCTGAGTTGTGGTCTACGTAGGCTACTCCATCCTCCATCTGCACCAAAAATGATGCAGAAATGACAAACGCTTGATTAAACGACTCGGGAATGGAGGTCAGAGGTTGAATAATGATTAAACGACTCAGGAATGGAGGTCAGAGGTTGAGTAATGGGGATAGTGAGGGATGCTGAGCACTCCCATAACATACCGGCATAATGATTCAGTAGGATGTATGTGGGCCATCCCCATACACACGCCTTCTACATGTGAATGTTAGTACAGAGATACTGTTCTTGGCTCCCTCCCGAGAGTCGTTGGTATAATTCCAACCCCGGTAGGAGACTAATGAGTAGAATCTCAACTTAGATAAAAAGAAGAAAATAATATCCTTGTTATTATATCTCAATGTTGGGAGTATCCCCTTTCACTGTTTGATAATGTTGTAGTGATAACGGGGTAAAGGGGACATGATAACAGATAACGCAACGGTGTGGTTTCTTCCCCTCAGGCAGGTGTCACAGTAATAACCCCCTGGGTATGGGAGTAGCCCCTCTGTCATCCACCAATACAGTATTGGACTCATTCGTCTCAATTTAATAATGAATTGGTTGGAGATCACATGACAGGCATAGTTGCCGAACAACACAAAGGGGGAGATGTACCTAGTGGGGTACACTCAGGCCCAAGAGGCAGTAAGTCAATTGACTATTCAGATTCAAATTACTCTAGAAACCTATGGTTTTTATATTCTATAATATTAATCCCATGTCATTAGAAATTGCCCGTGAAAGCGTGTTTGAAATCCTGTATATAATTCTGAATTAAATGATGATTCAAAAGGCATATGACAGCAATCAAAACCCTTAATATAACATAAAAGTTGGACAGAGGTTGTCACCTGTGACAATGGTATGAAACAAAAATTGCCTTGAAATTGCTTCATGTAACATTAGCCCAGTAGTATGTCAGATCCAAACGTGTCAGGCTGTTCTTAAACAGCAAACCATAGCCAGAGGGCTGCTCTTGAGTTTCCATTTCTGACACACTCAGCCTGCACTCAATCAACCCTACCATTACAATAGTCTGGCCAGAAGCTACAGACACCAGAGAAAGTACAATTCTGTAGAAGATGCGAGCTACTTAAAACTCTTTATCTTGATCGAAGTGAGAGATTTCCGCATTTCCTATGAACCGCTTTGATTTGAAAGCATCATTCTGACTTTCCCCCCGTATATTTTCTACTAAGTTTTTATCTGTTTTGTTATTTTTTGGGGGGCGGGGGGGGGGGTTACAGGTACAGTACGTTTTCAATTTCAATGTATAAGTTTATAAAACATGTAGTTTTAAGTGATAATAAATTCGATGTTGTAACGGTTTTCGGTTTTCTTCGTCCTCCTCGTCTCCTTGACGAGGAGTAAGAAATGTCGGACCAATGCGCAGCGTGGTTGTGTCCATAATATATTTTAATGAAACAAACGAACACAGAAACAAAACAATAAACGATACGTGA
>NW_019951955.1:0-4665 GCF_002910315.2 Salvelinus sp. IW2-2015 | reverse complement strand
AAGTGTCATTTTAATTTTAAAAACTGAACACTGAAAAATACAAAATAACAAAGTGAATAATACCGAAAACCGAAACAGTCCTGACATGTGAAAACAAACACTACAACAGGAAACATCACCCACAACATACAATGAAAAACAGGCTACCTAAATATGGCTCCCAATCAGAGACAACGACTGACACCTGCTCTGATTGAGAACCATACTAGGCCCAACACATAGAATCTAACAACAGAACAAAAACATAGAAAACCAACATAGAATGCCCACCCCAACTCACGCCCTGACAAACTAAATAAAGACATAAAACAGGAACTAAGGTCAGAACGTACAGACCCCTCCCCCCACAAAGGTGGAGGACTTTCCGGCGCAAAAACCTGAACCTATAGGGGGAGGGTCTGGGTGGGCATTTACCCTGCGGTGGCGCGGCTCTGGAGCGGGACGAGGACCCCACTCCACCATAGTCTCGGCCCACTTCTGTGACACCTTAGGAGCGGCGACCCTCGTCACGACCCTCGGATTGGAGACGGTATATAAAGGGCACCACTGGACTGAGGGGCAGCTCCGGACAGGAGGGCGACTCCGGCAGCTCCGGACAGGAGGGCGACTCCGGCAGCTCCGGACAGGAGGGCGACTCGGCAGATCCGGACAGGAGGGCGGCTCCGGCGGCTCCGGCGGCTCCGCGGAAGGAGCGGCTCCGGACAGGAGGGCGGCTCCACACGGCGGCTCACTTGACTGTGACGGGTCGCTCAGGGCGGCTCCTGGACTGACGGGCGGCTCAGCGCGGCTTCGCTGACGGCGGCTCAGGAACAGACGGGCGGCTCAGGCGGCTAGGACGACGGGCGGCTCAGGCGGCTCAGGACAGACGGGCGGCTCAGGCGGCTCAGGACAGACGGGCGACTCAGGCGGCTCAGGACAGATGGGCGGCTCACGCGGCTCAGGACAGACGGGCGGCTCTGGCAGCTCAGGACAGACGGGCGGCTCTGGCCTGGAGAGAGAACCTGGAGGGAGGAGACGGAGAGACAGCCTGGTGCGTGGGGCTGCCACAGGAACCACCAGGCTGGGGAGACCTACAGGAGGCCTGGTGCTTGGAGGAGGCACCGGAAGGACCGGGCTGTGGGGGAGCACTGGAGCTCTAGTGCGCAGCCTTGGCACCACACCCCCATGCTGGATGACTACTCTAGCCCGGACCCTCCAGAGTGCAGGCACAGGTTGAACCGGGCTGTGGGTGAGCACTGGAGATCTGGTGCATACTACGCGCACCTCTCCCTTAGGCTCAATTCCCACATTCGCCCGGCACAAGTGGAGCGCAGGCATAGGACGCACTGCACCCTCCCAGCGRCCCGGAGACACAGCACGCAGAACCGGCGCAATACGCCCTGCCTGGATGCCCACACTCGCATGACACTTTCGGGGGGCTGTCCTATAGCGCACCGGGCTATGGGCGCGTACTGGCGACACCGTGCGCTTAACCGCATAACACGGTGCCTGACCAGTAACGCGCTGCTTACAATAAGCACGAGGAGTGGGCGCAGGTCTCCAACCTGACTCTGCCACACCCCCCGTGTTCCCCCCCCCATTTTTTTAGGGGGGCTGCCTCTCATGCCTGTCGCGCTGCCGTGCTGCCTCCTCATATCGCCGCCGCTCAGCTTTCGCTGCCTCCAGCTCTGCCRTGGGGCGGCGATATTCCCCAGCCTGTGCCCAGGGTCCTTTTCCGTCCAAAATCTCCTCCCATGTCCAGGAGTCCAGAACTCGCTGCTGCCCGATACCACGCTGCTTGGTCCTTGGTTGGTGGGTGATTCTGTCACGTTTCTCGTCCTCTTCGTCTGAGGAGTAGCAAGGATCGGACCAATACGCAGCGTGGTAAGTGTCCGTTTTAATTTATTAAAACTGAACACTGAAAAATACAAAATAACAAAGTGAATAATACCGAAAACCGAAACAGTCCTGACATGTGAAACAAACACTACAACAGGAAACAATCACCCACAACATACAATGAAAAACAGGCTACCTAAATATGGCTCCCAATCAGAGACAACGACTGACACCTGCCTCTGATTGAGAACCATACTAGGCCCAACACATAGAAATCTAACAACAAAACAAAACATAGAAAAACAACATAGAATGCCCACCCCAACTCACGCCCTGACCAAACTAAAATAAAGACATAAAACAGGAACTAAGGTCAGAACGTGACAATACGGAACCCACTCCTCAGTAAAAGGCACATGACAGCCCGCTTGGAGTTTGCCAAAAGGCACCTAAAGACTCTCAGACCATGTGAAAAAATATTCTCTGATCTGATGAAACCAAGATTGAACTCTTTGGCCTGAATGCCAAGCGTCACGTCTGGAGGAAATCTGGCACATCCCAACGGAAAATCATGGTGGTGGCAGCATCATGCTGTGGAGATGTTTTCCAGTGGCAGGGACTGGGAGACTAGTCAGGATTGAGGGAAAGATGAACGGAGCAAAGTACAGAGGGATCCTTGATGAAAACCTGCTCCAAAGTGCTCAGGACCTCAGCCAAGACAACAGAGGAGTGGCTTTGGGACAAGCCTCTGAATACCCTTGAGTGGCCCAGCCAGAGCCCGGACTTGAACCCGATCGAACATCTCTAAAGAGACCTGAAAAACGCTGTGCAGCGACGCTCCCCATCCAACCTGACAGAGCTTGAGAGGAGCTGCAGAGAAGAATGGGAGAAACTCCCCAAATACAGCTGTGCCAAGCTTGTAGCGTCATACCAAAGAAGAATCCAGGCTGTAATCACTTCCAAAGGTGCTTCAACAAAGTACTGAGTAAAGGGCCATTTAAAAAATATATATAAATTAGCAAAAATTTCTAAAAACCTTTTTTGGTTTTGTCATTATGGGTTATTGTGTGCAGATTGATGAGGGAAAAAACAATTTAATCAATTTTAGAATAAGGCTGTAATGTAATGTGGAAAAGTCAAGGGGTTGGTCTGAATACTTTCTGAAGACACTGTAGATGATGTCAGTAAAAGCATGATCATCATGCTTACCTCTGGTCCAAAAAGTTGACCAGATCTCATCTTTTATCAATAGTCAACCAAATACAACAATCCCATGTCCAGAATGTTAAGTCCTAAATCACACTTGTAAATGTAAAATATATTATATAATTATACGTCTCATATTCATCCAGCACCCAGGAATTTTTGTTTGGTAAAGATGGTATATTACAGGTTAAAGTATAATCATTGACTTCTGTTGCTGTTCTAATGACTTGGTCTAATGCAGGGATCATCAACTAGATTCAGCAGTGGGATGTTTTTTTCTTGAGCGGATGGTCAGGATGCCAGAACATAATTACAAATCAGTTGTAGACTGCAAGTTGTCCGCAAGAAGCCCAAACAGATATACAGTAATATTTTACAAAAACATAATACTTTCAAACCTTGCTTACATTTGCATATGATCACATGCCTCGCTATTATGTGTGGGAATACTTGGGAATTTCAAAATTAAAATCACTTGGAGCAGATTTCCTGGTGTTTTTACAGTCTTTTATGCCCAGCAATAAAAAGTAAAAACTTGGGGGGCCAAATAAAACCAACCATGGGCCAAATTCGGGCCGTGGGCTGCCAGTTGGGCAACCATGGTTTAATGGCTTCATCCCTGCGAAGAGAAACTATGTCTCAAGGCTGTTTCTCTCACTAATTCTCTGAGTTACACAGAATTATGTGAGTTATTTTAAACCCATATTCTTATTAACTTCCCTCCCTCTCCTGTTCCTGTGTTATGAGATGTATAAAGAAAACTCAAATTCAAAGCAACTCAGAAACTCTGGAGTGAGTAAAAAAAGAAAAGCATACAGGAAGAGACTATGCCAGTGTCCCAAATGGCACCCTATTTCCTATATAGTGCACTACCTCTGACCAGAGCCCTATGGGGACAAGGATTCCATTTGGGATGTACACACCCTATGATTATTATGACGGAGGAAAAGAGTGAAAAGCAAAAGCAGGCATGAGATTAACACAGTGAAGTTTTATAGTGTAGCGTAGCATAGACTACTGCTGGGACTGAATTATAAATGAAAGCATTGTGAGATGAAAGGGATTGTGGGTGGCCCTCGCTTGCTGACACCCTCTGAGTACACCTCTCATGGGAGAGCACAGCATTCTGGGGGAATAAAACATAAACAAAAATGCCCACCGCTGTGGGAAGACGTTATAGTGTACCAGTACTTGCTTAACAGTATAGCGTCCTTCCCTAAGTACCCTGTCCCTTAATGGGCTCAAACCAGGGATCCTCTGTTTTGCAAACACATGTGACCGTCTTCTTGACAACGTGTTATTCAATATGCTATAGAAAAGGTACCAATTCGAGAGCTCGAGTGGAGATATTTCAGTCGCATGACACTGGGAAGAGAAGAGGAAGGGAGAAGAAGCAGCGAAGTAAAGACATGGATAGAGGGAGAGAGCAGACCCCTCTTCATTTGAGAGGGTGACCTAGGGCATTGAACACTGTTACAAACAAACCCAAAAGTTGCATCACAAAGCCTGCAGAGGTAACAATACACATACAGGGAGAGTCCAAAGTAAAGTTTGTGGTCTCTCTCTCTCTCTCTCTCTCTCTGTCTCTCTCTCTCTCTCTCTCTCTCTCTCTCTCTCTCTCTCTCTCTCTCTCTCTCTCTC
>NW_019951954.1:0-4665 GCF_002910315.2 Salvelinus sp. IW2-2015 | reverse complement strand
GAGGGTTGTTCCTGTTGCCGGTTCCTTGATGATTTTGTTTGAGATTTGAGGGCACCTTAGTTTGGATTAGCGACATACGATGAACAGGCCGGCGTGTAAGCGATTATCCCGGTTGTAGTGTCAGCCGTCCACACTATACACACGAACTCTCGTATGAGAATAGAGTACCATGGGCGGCAATCAAGTTACTACCAATATACCATGGTGCCGTCCAGCGCCCCTCCTCCTCCTGCCCCACAATCTCTTCATACACTCCAATGCTCGAAATTACAACCAATATGACATACTCAGTGGGCCTTATACTATACAACTACAAGTGTGTCCGATCACTCGACAATATGGCTCATCACACAGTGTGCTCTCAGGATTACGTCCAGCAACAGGAGATAAGATGCCTCTCGTCTTCCAATAGCTATCAACTGCACCAAGTGAGAATAAACGACTCAGAACGATAAAATGCCTCCCTCTCTAGTCAAATCCCTCTCGACAAGCAGCGTGCATCCCTCGTCAGGGACATCGAGAAACAATTCCGAGATTAATTGCGCGAGCGAGTGCTATAATTTAAGTCCCGGAAAAGGACCTAACCTCTTCATTCCAGTTCACTACAGACGCGAGCCCACACAGTGGAAGAGAGATTAAGTGCCGATAATCCAAATCCACACACAAGAAGTCATGACATTGCATTGACGAAGAGTGCACTCCATCTATACGAACCAATTGCGAGAAAAGAGGCCCGTTGAGCCTCCTTGCTTGAGTAGGCATAGCTGCTGAACCGATGACGGGTCTTTGACCATCCGGGCAATGTCGTGCTCCTCTGTGCTAGTAAGCTCAGAAAGCAACAGAAATTAGCCACTCCATGTACGTGGTCTGGGTAGAGCAATCTTCTCCCAGGCCACGATACGTGGGGCGGTGATACTGTTGCCGGACTTCAAGCAACGGAGGCTGCCTAACCCTGCGAGAGCACACTTCATGTGACTCTACCAAAGTACATATCAAGCTTATGCCACTCACGGAACCTACCGACCGTTTCAAGAGTATATTTGTCTTATAGGATTATTGTCACATATTTGTTCATCATAAACTATAAATCAAGTAAGAATAGTATCAAATACTATGTACATATAGAATAACAAATACAGGTGAAATCAATCCGATCCAGATAAAACTCACAAAGCATGTGAGTGTGACCAACAACCAACATTCTAAATATAGATATGGTATAAATATACTCATCATCCTGCACGTCTCCCTCAGCACCCGTTTGACTGCTTAATAGAACCTACTTCGCCAACTGCTCCGCACGTTGCATATGCAACGCAGTGCTTCACGCTGGAATGCTTTTCCAATATCAGATACTGGAGTATCCCATCAGTAAATAATGCCCTGAGCAACTTGAGTTAGGTACATACTATATACCACATGTTACACTCTACGCATGGCTACATGACGTCCAATCCCAACACCTCTCAATTAGTGTTCGTAAGGATCCCAGGGCATTTGCGACCGAAGGTCGAGCCGGTCGTCTGATTGCAGCAACTACTCAGATCTCTTCCTTTGGATTCAAATCAGATCCAGACTATACACCTAGCCTTGGAGGTGTATTGGGTCATTGTCCTGTTGAAGAATCCTAGCACATGATTAGATCCGCACGAACTAATAAAGTGCTAAAAAAGACGGTGTGATGGCACCTTGCCCTCACGTTGCCCAGCGCCAATGTCTGGGGTATAGTGAACGATGCTGGCACAGTCGTGCCAATCACAACTCTACATAAAGTCAGATCACTGAGCCTACGTGTCGCACCGACAAAACCAAAGCCGCGCCATCGATCCACCCAGACCGATCGACTCCAGCCCACTTCGCGCACTCAGCGGCTGTTGCGGAGACCCACCACACACTGTCGCGAGATCTCAATACTGCCTTGGCAACCCATTAATTCTCATGTGTCACATCAATCTCGACGGAGAAGACAGCGAGCGGTGTGGAGAAGCCGAAAAATCTGCAGAATTTGGAGGCTCACAGACCGAAAGTAGTAGATTTGTGCAGCCAGTCTAATGTCCATTGCCGGTGTGTTCTGTGGCCCAAGCAGAGTGCGGTCTGTGCTTCTTGATTGTGTCCGTAGGTAGTGGTTTTTATGCAGGCAATTGCAACCGATGAAGGTGTGCCGTCTAAAGGGCAGGGTTGATGTTGAGATGGTGTCGTTACTGAACTCGAGAGCATTGTATTTGCGGGGCTGTTAAGCTCGTAATACTGGTAGTCGCTTGGCAGGGCAGAGGTTGACTCAGAGGAAGGAAGGAGCCCAGGTGGCGGTCGCTGGCATGAGAGCGCAGTTTCAGTCACAGGCACTTGATGGGTTTGTTGGCGAGACTGCAGGCGAAGTGAAGAAACCTTGTCTGAAGTCTTGAGAATGTTCCGGGAGTTGATTGACCTTGCATGGTCTTAAAGGTAAATGATGTTTGTTCTCTTTGTCTGTATGTGAGACTTGTTCTGCCATAATAGTGGACTGGGACTATCTGTCTGTAAGCCGCGCCGCCCCCCCCGCACACACAGCACACACAGCAAAGAGCAGAAGGTCATTGGCTCGAAATGCATTAGAGGAGGAAAAAAATCCCACAAATTAACTGTTAAACGAGATGCCATTGACGCGTGTGGTAGAGTGAAATGCGATTTCCAGGGTGGACTACCGTCATGAAGGCTGGGTGTGAGAGAATGCCAAAAGGTGCAAAAGGCTGGTTCAAGTAAAGGGGGGCTACTTTTGAAGGAAATCTCAAATAGTGATTGTTGATGTGTTGAAGCACTTTCTGGTGCTACATGTGTGCCGATGTGTGTGATTTCATGAGTTTGATGTCTTCAGCTATTAGTTGGTTACAATGTAGAAAATAGTAAAAAAATCTGTAAACATGGGCACCCTCATAGATATTATCCTGACCAACTTGCCCTCCAAATACACCTCTGCTGTTTTCAATCAGGATCTCAGCGATCAATGCCTCATTGCCTGCATCCGTTATGGATCCGCGGTCAAACGACCACCCCTCATCACTGTCAAACGCTCCCTAAAATACTTCTGCGAGCAGGCCTTTCTAATTGACCTGGCCCGGGTATCCTGGAAGAATATTGACCTCACTGATATAGCCCTTGGTTCACTCCAGACCTGACTGCCCTCGACCAGCACAAAAACATCCTGTGGCGTACTGCACTAGCATCGAATAGTCCCCGCGATATACAACTTTTCAGGGAAGTCAGGAACCAATACACACAGTCAGATAGGAAAGCAAAGGCTAACTTTTTCAAACAGAAATTTGCATCCTGTAGCTCTAACTCCAAAAAGTTCAGGGACACTAAAGTCCATGGAGAATAAGAGCACCTCCTCCCAGCTGCCCACTGCACTGAGGCTAGGAAACACTGTCATCACCGATAAATCCACGATAACCGAGAATTTCAATAAGCATTTCTCTACGGCTGGCCATGCTTTCCTCCTGGCTACCCCAACCCCGGCCAACAGCTCCGCACCCCCCGCAGCTATTTGCCCAAGCCTCCCCAGCTTCTCCTTCACCCAAATCCAGATAGCAGATGTTCTGAAAGAGCTGCAAAACCTGGACCCGTACAAATCGGGCTAGACAGGCTAGAAAATCTGGACACTCTTTCTCTAAAATTATCCGCTGCCATTGTTGCAACCCCTGTAACTAGTCTGTTCAAGCCCTTTTTCGTATCGGCTGAGATTCCTAAAGATTAGAAAGCTGCCACGGTCATCCCCCTCTTCAAAGGGGGTGACACTCTAAACCCAAACTGTTACAGACCTATATCCCTCCTGCCCTGCCTTTCTAAAGTCTTCGAAAGCCAAGTTAACAAACAGATCACTGACCATTTAGAATCCCACGTACCTTCTCCGCTGTGCAATCCGGTTTCCGAGCTGGTCACGGGCGCACCTCAGCCACGCTCAAGGTACTAAACGATATCATAATCGCCATTGATAAAAGACAGTACTGTGCAGCTGTCTTCATCGACCTGGCCAAGGCTTTCGACTCTGTCAATCACCGTATTCTTATCGGCAGACTCAACAGCCTTGGTTTCTCAAATGACTGCCTCGCCTGGTTCACCAACTACTTCTCAGATAGAGTTCAGTATGTCAAATCGGAGGGCCTGTTGTCCGGACCTCTGGTAGTATCTATGGGGGTACCACAGGGTTCAATTCTCGAGCCGACTCTTTTCTCTGTATATATCAATGATGTCGCTCTTGCTGCGGGTGATTGCTTGATCCACCTCTACGCAGACGACACCATTCTGTATACATCTGGCCCTTCTTTGGACACTGTGTTAACCTCTTTCATCTAGGGGGCACTATTGTTTTTGTTTGGAAATATAACGTTCCCAAGGTAAACGGACTGTTTCTCAGGCCCAGATGCTAGAATATGCATATAATTGACAGATTAGTATAGAAAACACTCTAAAGTTTCCAAAACTGTCAAAATATCTGTGAGTATAACAGAACTGATTTTGCAGGCGAAAACCTGAGGAAATCCAACCCGGAAGTGCCTTTTCTTTGGAAAAATCCCTGTTCCATTGCCTGCCCCTCCATTTAAAGGGGTATCAACCAGATTACCTTTCCAATGGCTTCCTCAGGCTGTGACCAGGCTTTAGACATAGTTTCAAGCTTTTATTTTGAAAAAT
>NW_019951953.1:0-4668 GCF_002910315.2 Salvelinus sp. IW2-2015 | reverse complement strand
GGTTCCCTATACGCCAAGTAGTGAACACTTTATAGGGAATAGGGTGCCGTTTGGGACAATAGCTGTCGGTTCGGAGTCGTTCAATGGTTCCCTATACGCCAAGTAGTGAACACTATATAGGGAATAGGGTGCTGTTTGGGACAATAGCTGTCGGTTCGGAGTCTTTCAATGGTTCCTGGCAGAGAAGCAACCTGATACAGACGAGATGGCTAGCTGCCTCCTTGTCTTCTCCTCTCCCCATGGTGTACTATCGACTGCAATATACACTGATCAAAAATATGAACGCAACATGCAACAAGTTCAAATATTTTACTGAGTTACAGTTCATATAAGGAAATCAGTCACTTGAAATAAATTAATTAGGCCCTAATCTATGGATTTCACATGACTGATCACAGATACTTAAAAAAAAGCTTCCCTGAGACGGTGTCTGACAATTTGTGCATAAATTATATGTTTTTTTAAGTGTATATATATGTATATATACAGTACCAGTCAAAAGTTTGGACACACCTACTCATTCAAGGGTTTTTCATTGTATGAAGCAACACATATGGAATCATGTAGTGACCAAAAAAGTGTTAAATCAAAATATATTTTATATTTGAGATTCTTCAAAGTAGCCACCCTTTGCCTTGATGACAGCTTTGCAAACTCTTGGTATTCTCTCAACCAGCTTCATGACATAGTCACCTGGAATGCATTTTAATGAACAGCTGTGCCTTGTTAAAAGTTAAATTGTGGAATTTTATTTTTACAGGGACAGTGCACATTAATCAACGTTTCAGTAAAAGTGCCGGTTTTAGCCAGCTGGCTAATTTTCAACCGCAGTCCCTTCTTAATGCTTTTGAGCCAATCAGTTGTGTTGTGACAAGGTAGGGGTGGTATACAGAAAATAGCCCTATTTGGTAAAAGATCAATGCCATATTATGGCAAGAACAGCTCAAATAAGCAAAGAGAAATGACAGTCCATCAGTACTTTAAGACATGAAGGTCAGTCAATTCGGAAAATTTAAAGAAATTTGTGCAGTCGCAAAAACCATCAAGCGCTATGATGAAACTGACTCTCATGAGGACCACCACAGGAAGGAAGACCCAGAGCTTCCTCTGCTGCAGAGGATACGTTCATTAGAAAGCATCAGAAATTGCAGCCCAAATAAATGCTTCACAGAGTTCAAGTAACAGACACATCTCAACATCAACTGTTCATAGGAGACTGTGTGAATCAGGCCTTAATGGTCGAATTTCTGCAAAGAAACCACTAAAAATTACACCAATAAGTAGAAGAGAATTGCTTTGGCCAAGAAACACGAGTAATGGACATTAGACAGGTGGAAATCTGTTTGATCTGATGAGTCCAAATTTGCGATTTTTACTTCAAACCGCCTTGTGAGATGCAGAGTAGGTGAACGGATGATCTCTGCATGTGTGGTTCCAACCATGAAGCATGGAGGAGGAGGTGTGATGGTGTYGGGTGATTTGCTGATGACACTGTCTGTGATTTATTTAGAATTCAAGGCACACTTAACCAGCATGTCTCCCACAGCATTCTGCAGAAATCCACCATTCCATCTGGTTTGCGCTCAGTGGGACTATGAAAACACATCCCACACCATCACACCACCACCAGCCTGCATTGTTGACACATGGCATGTACCCATGTGGTTTTCTCCATACCTTAGTACTCCCATCACCATGAAACAGCAGGAACCGTTTTTCATCAGACCAGGCAATGTTTTTCCAATTCTCCAGTGGCCAGTATTTTCTTCCTCAGACCACTGCAACCACATTTTCTTGTTTTTCAGATTTTTGGTTGTGTCAGCCTTCTTTGTCCTCTTTCATCAATGGCGACCACTGGCACTATATAGTAGTGACATCAATAAGGAATCATAGCTTTCACCTGGATTCACTGAGTGTACAAAACATTCGCAACACCTGRTCTTTCCATGACAGAGACTGACCAGGTGAATCCAGGTTAAAGCTATGATCCCTTATTCATGTTAAATCCACTTCAATCAGTGTAGATGAAGGAGAGGAGACAGGTTAAATAATGATTTTTAAGCCTTGAGACAATTGAAACATGGATTGTGTGTGTGCCGTTCAGAGGGTGATTGGGCAAGACAAACTATTTAAGTGTCTTTGATTAGGGAATGGTAGTAGGTGCCAGACGCACTGGTTTGAGTCTTTCCCTTGTGTATCAAGAATGGTCCACCACCCAAAGGACATCCATCCAACTTGACACAACTGTGGGAAGAATTGGAATCAACATGGGCCAGCATCCCTGTGGAACGCTTCCAACAGCTTGTAGAGTCCATGCTCCAACGAATTGAGGCTGTTCTGAGGACAAAGGGGCTGCAACTCAATATTAGGAAGGTGTTCCTAATGTTTTCTACACTCAGTGTATATACAGTGCCTTTGGAAAGTATTCAGACCCTTTGACTTTTTCCACATTTATTTACAGCCTTAATCTGAAATGGATTAAATAAAACAATTTATTTAGCAATCTACATGCATTACCCCATTATGACAAATGGGTTTTTAGATTATTTTGCAAATGTATTAAAAATAAAAAACAGAAATACCTTATTTACAGAAGTATTCAGACCCTTAGCTATGAGACTTGAAATTGAGCTCAGGTACATCCTGTTTATATTGACCATCCTTGAGATGTTTCTACAACTTTATTGGAGTCCACCTGTGGTAAATTCAATTGATTGGACATGATTTGGAAAAGCACACACACCTGTCTATATAAGGTCCCACAGTTGACAGTGCATGTCAGAGCAAAAACCAAGCCATGAGGTTGAAGGAATTGTCCATAGAGCTCCGAGACAGGATTGTGTCGAGGCACAGATCTGGGGAAGGGTACCAAAACATTTCTGCAGCTTTGAAGATCCCCAAGATCACAGTGGCCCCCATCATTCTTAAATGGCCACTCAACCAAACTGAGCATTCGGTGGAGAAGGGCCTTGGTCAGGGAGGTGAACAAGAACCCAATGGTGACTCTGACAGAGCTCCAGAGTTCCTCTGTGAAGATGGGAGAACCTTCCAGAAGGACCACCATCTTTGCAGCACTCCACCAATTAGGCCTTTATGGTGGAGTGGCCAGAAGGAAGCCACTCCTAAAAGGCACATGACAGCCCACTTGGAGTTTGCCAGAAGGCACCTAAAGACTCTCAGACCGTGAGAAACAAGAGTCTCTCGTCTGATGAAACCAAGATTGAACTCTTTGGCCTGAATGTCAAGCGTCATGTCTGGAGGAAAATTGCAGCCATCCCTACGGTGAAGCATGGGGGTGGCAGCATCACACTGTGAGGATGTTTTTCAGTGGCAGGGACTGGGAGACTAGCCAGGATCGAGGGACAGATGAACGGAGCAAAGTACATAGAGATCCTTGATGAAAACATGTTTCAGAGCGCTCAGGACCTCAGACAACGACCCCAAGCATACAGCCAAGAAAATGCAGGAGTGGCTTCGGGAAAAGTCTCTAAATGTCCTTGAGTGGCACAGCCCAAGCCCAGACTTGAACCTGATCGAACATGTCTGGAGAGACCTGAAAATAGCTGTGCACCAATGCTCCCCATCCAACCTGACAGAGCTTGAGAGGATCTGCAGAGAAGAATGGTAGAAACTCCCCAAATACTGGTGTCCAAGCAAATCAAAAAAGTAAACTTTAAATCTGAAGGAAGTATGGTTTAAAATGTCTGAAATGCATCAGAAAGGTATTGGAAAGCTGAGGAAAACTTCAGGGACGATCATGCTCAAGGCAGTAATTGTGTATGATKTTCTGTGTATAAAAAAAAGTGCTATTGCATTCCATTCATTTTATCGCACAATCATCTTGTGTTGATTTGGGCTCGGCGCTAATAAGCCAATACTGGTTATCAGCAGATTCAGTACCTGGATGTTTCTAGCTCAAACACAAGCGGAATGAAAGCGGATGAAAGCTGGGGGAAGGGATTTTTCACTTGGACTCGGATCTCAACTCCAGGGTTTATTTAAGCAACTCTTATCATTACTCAAATACACTATAAAAAGGTCTGTTGTATTCGGCGCATGTTACAAAYAACATTTCATTTTATTTTATTTAAATAGGGTCATAGTAATATAATAGCTGCACCACCATTAAAGCCCCTTGAAGGATATTACTAAAAGTACGCTGCGTGTGGCGGGCATGCATGCACCCATCAGGACATTTCATTTATGAAGAGGATAGCAGACGATGAATTAAAGTCATCCTGGGGGAGTGCACCAGCTGTGCTCTTCAGAAATTATCCATTCTCTGGTAGACAGATGGTACTTCTTATTCACTGGTAGACAGATGGTACTTCTCAATGTCTGGTAGATAGATGGTACTTCTTATTCCCTGGTAGACAGATGGTACTTCTCATTCTCTGGTAGACAGATGGTACTTCTCACTCTCCTTTAGACAGATGATACTTTCTATTCCCTTGTAGACAGATGGTTCTTCTCATTCCCTTGTAGACAGATGGTTCTTCTCATTCTCTAGTAGACAGATGGTTCTTCTCATTCTCTGGTAGACAGATGGTTCTTCTCATTCTCTAGTAGACAAATGGTTCTTCTCATTCTCTAGTAGACAGATGGTTCTTCTCATTCTCTGGTAGACAGATGGTTCTTCTCATTCTCTAGTAGACAGATGGTTCTTCT
>NW_019951952.1:0-4677 GCF_002910315.2 Salvelinus sp. IW2-2015 | reverse complement strand
TCCATTCCTTCTGTCTGCAGGGTGAGGGTTCGCTACCAGAAGAGACAGAAGCTACAGTTTGAGACCAAACTAGGGATGAACTCTCCCTTCTGATTGACAATTAACAGAGGGGCGTGGCAATGCATGCTGTGAACCAATCAGCCCTCGGGGGGAAAAGATGAGGCACCAGAATCTGTAGGAGGTCGAAGTTGGATCTAACCACTCGCACAGGGTCAGATGGTTCTCATCCCTCTGTTTGTTAGGATTGGAGAAAGGGTTATCTGATTCTAGATCTGTGGTTTAGGGGAACTTCTACCTTAAACCCAGAATCAAACTCCTCGAGTGCCCATTGACTTGAACCCAGGATCACTCAATCCACCTCAGCCCGAAAGCACTTTGCCTAGCAGGTCCTCCAAACCGCTACACGTGCTCGGTGGTCTAACACTGCGAAAATCCAATCTTTTTTATTTTTTAGATTTAAATTATATTGTATCATTGTTATGTTAAAAAAAAGGAAAATCCCAAAGAATGTTTCCTTTTTTGCTTTTAAAAGAAAGACAGCAAAGAAATGTGAATAATTTATTATATAGTGGAATGTTTTTTTTAAACGCATGGGGAATGTTTTACTGTATCCCCTACTTGAGTTTAGGGGGTATTTTCTCCTAGTCACTGGTCTCTGGTACTGGCTCACATGGGGATTATCACACTTTATCACACTTCAGCATGTCTCCCCCCTTTCACATGAATCCCAATACCATAGTAGAGTACAATAGCCTTCACCTTAAATGTAGTCCGTCATTACAGCCACTTGCTGCTGTATATCTGAACGCCAAGCAGTGCTAAAAGGAAAGGAGACCTGTATCTAGTAACATGGCCCAGATCCTGGTCTGGGACAATGTCCTGGTCCTAAAGCTGTCAAATAATTGGCATTGATAGACCTGAAAAGCCTGCCATCAGGTGAAGTCTGGAGTCCACAATGTAGTGCTGACCCTGTGGATTCACGTGAAGCAGTTTCGGGAAGGTTCTGTTGACCATACTAAGGATTTCTTTACAAGGCTATTCTTTATAATCCAGCCTTCTAGCCATATAATGAACGTGGCATGTTCTTAACCAGGATCCAAGAATATCCCTTGCGATTTTCCTTCCTAACAAATGTTTCCTTTGTTTCACCCACACGATCCGACTCCCGAGCTAAGCCAAGGGCAATCCTGCTCTAATGCAATAAGTAATGAAGATTAATTTAATTTACTATAAACAAGTAAAACCGAATTTGTCTCTTTCTAGGTAAATTGTATTTTGAAGAATGTGCTAGCCTGCCACTTTGAAACTCATGTACTGTAAGAAAGGGATTTGTTTAATAATCATCAATCATCTGGTTTGATCCTTGTGTACATACTGTTTTTCCCACCAGAGTTCTACTGAGGGACTGTGGTCTACTCCAGCTGATAAGGTTTTGTCAGTGGTGTTCTAGATTAGAATAGCCTCTAGAGTTCTAGAGCATCCCAGGGTATTCTGAAGGTGCTTCATGTCATCCAGTTGTCGTTTTACTAGCCTGTGTGCTTGTTTCTGCATTCGACAACAACAATGCACAAGCTGACTAGGTCCGCGATTCAATCCGATCACGCTTGTAGACAGTGCTGCTTTCAAAGGCAATGGTACCGCGTTCGTGGAGATCCCATTTAAGGTTAAAGCTGCAGATCTCGGCTCAATTGGAAATGACCTACGTCAAGCGCTTTGAATGGTGGTTTCGGATTGAATCCCGGCCTAAAAGCAGAATTACTGAGAGCCACCAGGCTACCTGTCTGTGTTGGGTGATCATATCAGTAGACCCATTTGAACTCTACAAATGATGACAATCTACAGATTGATCAGCCACAGCTGTTCTATTTTCATTTTGGTTGTATCTTATTGTTACAGCTTGATGTGTTGATCTTCTTATCCTTGTTCCCCAAATGGCACCCTATGCACTTCGGTCTGGAGTTTTCCCCCGGTTGTATCACGTGGTCAGAGAGAACTCCTGTGCCCCAGTCAAACTGTATACATTTGATAATGCGTGCGCCACACCTCTCGACTTCTCACCACGTGCTCTGGTATTGTTTACCCCTCTGTTTTGAATGCGGGCTACAATGCTCATATGTTATATTGACTAGGAGTCGGGGCAGGGCCCAAGATGGCATAAAAACATGGTGCCTACCGTTTTAGATTAACACCTCAGGATCGGGCCTCGCACACTTGTGGTCTTCATAGGCTCCCTTTGGTTGGAGCGTACTTACTTTTTAAGTACACTATTTCATAGAAGAGTTGGTAGTTGCATGGTCTGCTAGATCTGTGTGTGAGGTAGATATGTAAAAGCACTGAACTACTCAGAGTTCCTTATTGAATGAACAATGTAGCGGTCTTAAGAGGGAAAACAGACTGAAGATGTTGATCTTTATACAGTAGAATGCATCCACACATTGCACAGAAATACATTTCAATCCATTATTTTTTTAAATGTATTTCCCATTTATATGTCTGGGCACACCTACTCGTTCAAGGGGTTTCTTTATTTTTACTATGTTCTACATTGTAGAATAATAGTGAAGACATCAAAACTATGAAATAATACATATGGAATCATGTAGTAACCAACAAAGTGTTACATATCAAAATATGTTTCATATTTTAGATTCTTCAAAATAGCCACCCTTTGCCTTGATGACAGCTTTGCACACTCTTGGTGTTCTCTCAACCAGTTTCATGAGGAATGTTTTTCCAACAGTCTTCAAGGAGTTCCCACATAATGAGCACTTGTTGGCTGCTTTTACTTCACTCTGCGGTCAAACTCATTTCAAACAATCTCAATTGGGGTTGAGGTCGGGTGATTGTGGAGGCCAGGTCATCTGATGCAGCGCTCCATCACTCTTCTCCTTCTTGGTCAAATAGACCTTATGCAGCCTGGAGGTGTGTTAGGTCATTGTCCTGTTGAAAAACAAATGATGGTCCCACTAAGCACAAACCAGATGGGATGGCGCATCGCTGTGGTAGCCATGCTGGTTAAGTGTGCTTTGAATTCTAAATAAATCACTGACCGTGTCACGAGCAAAGCACCATCACACCACCTCTGGCAGGTAGCCTAGTGGTTAGAACGTTGGGCCAGTAACCGAAAGGTTGCTGGATTGAATCCGCAAGCTGACAAGGTAAAAATCTGTCGATCTACCCACTGTTGCCTGGGCACCGAAGACGCCAGCCCCCCCACACCTCTCTGATTGAGGGGTTGAATTAAATGTGAAAGACACATTTCAGTTGAAGCCATCCCCCTTTCCTCCATGCTTCACGGTGGGAACCACACATGCGAAGGTCATCTGTTCACCTACTCTGCGTCTCACAAAGACACGGCAGTTGCAACCAAAAATCGCAATTTTGGACACATCAGACCAAAGGACAGATTTCCACCGGTCCATTGTTCGTGTTTCTTGGCCCAAGCAAGTCTCTTATTGGTGTCCAATAGTAGTGGTTTCTTTGCAGCAATTCGACCATGAAGACCTGATTCACGTAGTCTCTTCTGAACAGTTGATGTTGAGATTTAACTCTGAAGCATTTATTTGGACTGCAATCTGAGGCTGGTAACTCTAATGAACTTATCTTCTGCAGCAGAGGTAACTGTGGGTCTTCCTTTCCTCTGGCCGTCCTCATGAGAGCCAGTTTCATCATGGTGCTTGATGGTTTTTGTGACTGCACTTGGAAAAAACTTTCAAAGTTCTTAATCTTCCAGATTGACTGACCTTCATGTCTTAGAGTAATGATGGACTGTTGTTTCTCTTTGCTTATTTGAGCTGTTCTTGCCATAATATGGACTTAGTCTTTTACCAAATAAGGCTATCTTCTCTATACCTACCTTGTCACAACACAACTGATTGGCACAAATGCATTAAGAAGGGAAGAAATTCCACAAATTAACAAGGCACACCTGTTAATTGAAATACATTCCAGGTGACTACCTCATGAAGCTGGTTGAGAGAATGCCAAGTGTGCAAAGCTGTCATCGAGGCAAAGGGTGGCTACTTTGAAAGATCTAAAATATATTTTGATTGGTTTAACACTTTGGTTACAACATGATCCTGTATTAGTTTGTCTTCACTATTATTCTACAATGTAAAAAATAAAAAGCCCTTGAATGAGTGTCCAAACTTTTGACTAGTTTTGTGTGTGTCTCTAATATATATTTATCTCATCTCATTGCTTAAATGTATGCATAAATAAGACCTTATAGATGCCAAGTCTTGGTCATGATATGTTATTTTTTGGGGGGGGGTTCTTTCAGTTTGAGTATGCAATGTGAACTCAGTGGAGCTTGGCCTGCAGGTGTTGTTTTTCACTGCACAGATCGACCTAGACACCTTCTTACCACTCTTCTACGACCCAGCTCCAAATCGACATATACTTACCACTCTTCTACGACCCAGCTCCAAATCGACATATACTTACCCCTCTTCTACGACCCAGCTCAAATCGACTCCTAGACCCCTACTTACCCCTCTTCTACGACCCAGCTCCAAATTGACCTCTAGATATGTGTAGATCTGAAAGGACTGGATCAGTGTAGGCAATACGTGCTGTGGGTTGATTGGGGTGGTGTTGACGGTACGGGCTGTGGGTTGATTGGGGTGGTGTTGACGGTACGGGCTGTGGGTTGATTGGGGTGGTGTTGACGGTACG
>NW_019951951.1:0-4677 GCF_002910315.2 Salvelinus sp. IW2-2015 | reverse complement strand
GGTTTTGATGTGGCTATGATGTTCAGTGTGGTTTTGGATTGCTTACTACTGAGGTGTTGAGGGTGTGAGGTATGTTACAAACAGTGGGGGTTTTGAGTTGGTACTAGGTGATCCCTCCACCCACACCTTCAGCAGGCCTGGCCAGGCTCCTGCTCCCCAACACCAAGCCGTTAGTGGCATCACAGTCTGCCCCACATCCCAACCACCAACCACCTTAATTAGCGATTCAGCTCCTTTATTTTTGTTTGGTTTCCCCTCCGGCTGCTAATTAATGCTTAATCAAAACTGCTGAACTGAGCTTGTAGAAAAATTCATGAATATTAAAATGAGCCTGAAAAAAAGAAATATGTCGTTTTCTCTCATTTTTTTCATAGGGAGGTTGTTGGCTCCATTTGTATTTGTTACTGTCAGAGGTTTGAGGCACTCCACGTTTTTATTCCAGGTTTTATTCCAGTAACAGTGATGGAAGAGATGGAGCTATGGAGGCACTTATAACCAATCCAGACAGAATTGAAAGGAGTTTTCCTTGTCACTTTGATCTATGGGTGTTTCCATTGTAAGCATTGGATTGTTTCGAGGGTCCACCTTGTTGAAGACAGTTAAGTGGGATAGAGATAATACTCTTTTGGTTTGGAGGAATTTTAGAGGGTGAACACATGAACACATGAACACATTATCTATTATTTGATCACACCACATAATCATTGTGAGTCAGAACAGTGTGGTCCGTGATGTAGTGAAGGTCCATCTGTATTCTTTGACAATTTTGCCAGTAAAAGTAAGTAAAATTTGACATCTCAGAAAAATATGAATTTATATTTATTTTTTAAAGGTACTTTTTACTCAGTGRAGAAATMATGTAGAAGAGCAAATAAGTAACATTAGYCTATTCCTATATTTTAATGGGTTGTTAGTTATAATTTCCCTCAAAAGACTWAACCTTATCTTTTTCCTTCAGACATACTTAAGGCAATTATTGTTATGAAGTTTACTTCTTAATTGTGCATTGTGTTTCTTGGTGACTTAATTGAACATGATTATTAATATCTCCTTGGAGGAGGACCTGTCATGTTTCTTTGTGACTGATATCTTAGCCAGCGGAAAATCTGAAGGAATATACACTAACTGCTGCTTATCATCATTTATTAAAAACTATGACATTTAAATGTATTTATTCAGATGCTAAACATTTTATTATTTTATTATTCAAAAAATTCACACAAGAAATGCTTCTGCAACACAGTTGATTTAAATAACATTCATGACAACACAATCATGCTCCCTCTTTAGAGAAATAAACATATGCCTATTTTTACATCAGTGACTAAATCCAAAATGGCGTTGAAGGCACCCAAATTCAAATCTTGGTGACAATTCCTCTGAAGTTACCCAAATATAATTTGACTCCTGACAKGGGGATGTAATTTCTAAAACAGAACATGCCTATCAGTGGAACCSACATTTGCATAATTTGGATCCTTCTGTTTCCGCCAGCGATGGTTTTTGACATGCCCAACTGAGAGGCATGGAGTGAGAACCGTCAATACACATGAAGTAGAGCGAGAGAGAGGGGGACAACCATCGGAGCCATCAGAGTAAACAAAACAAATTTAGCTTGGCGAAAACAYCGCTTACCCCAGCTGGTAGTCGGAGATGACCGAGGCGTACGACGGGGTTGACGCCCTGAGCAGCAGCCTTGACATTCAGCTGAGCGGTTCGGAGAGGACTGGGGGAAACAAAAGTACTCTTGGAGTTGTTTTAGTGACGGGATGACAAAAATGACTGAACTGACGATAATGCCATGTAGCTCGTTTGCTCTAATTGTTGATTCAATTTGCTAATGACTAATTTGATGTAAGTGGCAGACACATCTCCGTGTGTTCGGGACATGGTAAAATAGACGGGAGGTGGCGTGATGGCATGTCACGAAAGGGTTGCTCAGCTCCGCTCGCCGTTGAATATTCGATCAGAAGATCACTCTTAATTGTTTTTGATTTGTTTATTTTCTAATGCAGTGCTTTGGAACCCACTCCAACGGTCATGGTTTTGACACCCCCCCTTCCTCCCTTCACTCTGTCCCCCCCCCCCACACACACACACACTCACAAGTGGCCCTCGAACGTCCATCACACAGGCAGATGAAGGATCACTATAAGTTATTGCTGCGCATCAACAAAAGCGTTCCCTCTCTAATCCCAATGTTCTCCTTGAGCCCCACTGAAACTCTCTGATCTAGAGGYGSAGATGAASTCCCATGCAGACACATTGGCCCTCTATTGAAAAGCACTACCTGTTGCCATGTAAACGGATTCAAACTCAAAAGTCTAAAGGAGACTATTGTTCTGAGTTGTGGTCCTAAAGGCTCATTGGCTAGTGTTTGTTCATTGAGTGGAGGCATTTTTTTWATGTTGTTYCATTTTGTTGAAAGATSTCCTTTTAATATGCTTGTCCAGTGTAGCCATGTACCCCAAACCAGCTCACTGTAAAGCTATTTAGAGTATTTGGTTAAAAATAACAAATGGATTGGCTTCAGCTCACTGTTTCTATCAAGATGAAAACATCTGAGACTTTAGAGGAAAGCACACTTCTTTATTTCAGGGAAGCAAAATGAAACATGTTTAGTGAAACAACAATGATGACTGAAATCTGAATATGTGAACTGGTCAAACATTTCCATTGCGTCTTTTGTTCTTTTGACCCCGAGCAGACTCTTAAACAGACTAGTCTTTCTTCTAGTTCAAATGGCCAGCCAAATATTTATCCCAGAACAACTTCCTCTGGTGAGGGTTAGATCAAACTTCAAACCGGACGTACAATATGTTAAAAAGATGTGTGTGTAAGGTTGAATACTGATCGACTGATTATTATCTGGATACATATTAAAACCAAACTCCCAGAGAGAGAGATGAAGAAAGACTTACCCAGGAATGCTGGAGAAAACCTCAGAGTGCAACTCTCCTGTTGCTTCCTGCCTTTGCCAAGTCTGTTGGGTTGAAATCAATAGTCCGTATCCTCTGAAGTATCCTGCAGTTTAGGAAATTATTCTCCACTCTACTTTCCTACTTTGGCTTTGCTACAATATGTACACAGTACTCCCTTGCTGGGTTAGGGATTCCAAAGACCGCAAAACTCTTTGGTTTTTGTTTTATATTGCATCACTTGATGTGCTTCCTACATTGTATGACTTGCAAATTGTTGTATGATATTGAATGGGATTGACATTTCTAAATGTTAATGCATAGCATATTTCATATTTTCAAAAAGGGGCGATGGAAAACGGCAGTCTAATTAAAATAGAATGATATTTTCTCTCTCACTTCGTCTGGGGCCAGTGAGTGTGTTGCTATGGAGATTGGGAATAAATATGGTCATGTATTCATGTATTAATTCATACATCTGACAAGATATTTATTTGTGTATGCTCATGTATTTATTTATTAATTTATACATTTGGATGGTTATTTTATCTGGACAAACAAGACTTAAGTGAAAGGATGATTCTATGATGCCACACAATTCTAATAATTATCTAGCTTGTCAAAATCAGGGGTCTAGACTGTGTCAGAAAACACTGGAATGAATGGTATTTGAATTTGATTTGTTCTTCATCAAATGAGGTGACATCATCACTCCACCGCTCTCTCTTGACCTCTCTGATCGCATTCTCTTTTGCTATTTTCAGCACCAGAAAAATGTAGGAAAATAAAACAAAAATAAAAGTAGAACTCTCTAGTACTTTATTGAGGGAAAATGTACATGCTACGGCTGTGATATCTGGTTGTCTCAACTAGCTATCTRATGATGAATGCACTAATTGTAAGTCGCTCTGGATAAAAGCGTCTACTAAATGACTAAAATGTAAACGCTTGTTGTGATGTGAAACTATAGACCTAGAAAGGAGAGCCACCAGGGTCACAGGGGAGTGTCAGTTTAGGGCACTTTTATATTAGTATTGATAAATAAACATTATTTAAAACATCTGTCAGGCCCTGTTAAATATCCTCACCGTGGTTCATTGACTCCAGAAACCCAGGGCATTGAATATTTAATTATTGTACTAACTGAATAATCAAAAAGTCAATTTTTAAACAACCGCCCGCATTCGGAAAGACAATTGCATTTGTAATATGTGCATGTGTGGCGTCCTCCTCTCTCACCCCTGCCCCGCCATGCCTTCTCAAAGTCTTACAGTGAAGGAGCAGTACTAAGGCTGCTCCAGCTCTTCACCTAATTAGATGCTTAACTCTGTACTTGTGAACTTGTATACCATTAACAGTCACGCAGGCCAGAGCTAGGACTCCGAGGAGTGATGTGATGTGGTCCCGTGTGGCTCAGTTGTTAGAGCATGAGGCTTGCAATGCTAGGATTATGGGTTAGATTCCCACAGGGGGACCAGTAGGAAAATGTAAACACTCACTACTTACTGTAAGTCGCTCTGGATATGAGCGTCTGCTAAATGACTAAAATGGAAATGTGACGTGGAGMAACGTCAGGGAACAGGGATGTCCATGAAATTAGCCACTTGATAATTGATTAGCCTCTTGTAAACAGGAACAGATTCCAGAAGACAGTGTTGTTACTGTTGTTGACTCTTGACCTTTTAGAGGGATATAGGGGTAGAGAATGTATAAATACTATAGGCTCTTTGAGACGTATGGAAGTGGAGCTCAGGCAAGA
>NW_019951950.1:3612-4679 GCF_002910315.2 Salvelinus sp. IW2-2015 | reverse complement strand
TGGGTCTAGTTATATGTGATAACAATGTATAGTGAGCAGTGAAATAACTATTGGTTTCCATTTGTGGTGACTGCTGACTGACATTAGGGATGAGATTAAATAGATCCTGGAATTTAGCCTGGTCTGGAGCAGGCTAGCTCCACAGAATAAATCTCCATGGTAATTTATACCATAACATATCCTCCTGCCCCCTATCCATCTTTAGTGCAACCGAATTACGGATCAATTGAGCCAGGATCACCAAGATATCCTGGCTTAATCCCTTATCCTAGTTTTGTGCAACAGGCCCCAGGGTTGATCAGAGTCAGTATGTTCATTGTTGTGACATTTCTTCCTTCTGTGATGGAAAGGGTTGGACATATATTACAGTACATAGTAGACAAAAAAGCTACATCTCTTACACCACTTTGAAAACATTAAAACACGTATATTATATACTTATTGTTTATCTGTTGTATTATATTATAGTCCAAAAATATATAGCCTAATGGCAGTTATTAAAAAAATATATATATATTGAAATAATTAGCCTACTTTCATTTATTTCATCATTACAATTGTACTGATGCATCCTTTGTAGATGTGGTTTGAGAACTACAGGTGTGTGGGCATTGCTACCTGATGTGGACAGAACAGAATTAGACTAACCTTAATAAATAAAAGCAAAAATAAATATACAGTATTGTTTATACATCTCTGAGTGCATGATTAGATATATTTTAATTTGAATAGATATATGTAGCATTTGTATATGTGTTTGCCAAAGGTTGGTTGTTAATATAATGCAGGATGTTTGGACAGTATCATATTGGGGGCTCATCCAGGTTTGTGATCTGGATAGTAATTTATAAAAGCCAAAGTCACATTTTTCCAGCAATGTTCAGTTATTTCAAATAATGAAATGTATCCTTTGATTTTAAAGAATATAACCTTATAAATGCCTTGCTGGAATTAGTACAACTGTCTTACCTTATTCAGGAAACATATTTGTGTTGTCATGAGATGGTCAACATTTGACATGCTCCAACCCAACATCTTAAGAAGATGGTCAACATTTGACATGCTCC
>NW_019951950.1:0-2604 GCF_002910315.2 Salvelinus sp. IW2-2015 | reverse complement strand
ACCGAAACCCAACATCTTAAGAAGATGGTCCAACATTGACATGCTCCGACCCGACATTCTTTAAGAAGATGGTCAACATTGACATGCTCCACCCAACATCTTAAGAAGATGGTCAACATTTGACATGCTCCAACCCAACATCTTAAGAAGATGGTCAACATTGAATGCTCCAACCCACATCTTAAGAAGAATGGTCAACATTTGACATGCTCCGACCCGACATCTTAAGAAGATGGTCAACATTTGACAGTCTCCAACCCAACATCTTAAGAAGATGGTCAACATTTGACATGCTCAACCCAACATCTTAAGAAGATGGTCAACATTTGACATGCTCCGACCCGGACATCTTAAGAAGATGGTCAACATTTGACATGCTCAACCCAACATCTTAAGAAGATGGTCAACATTTGATATGCTCCAACCAACATCTTAAGAAAGATGGTCAACATTTGACATGCTCCGACCCGACATCTTAGAAAGATGGTCAACATTTGAATGCTCCAACCCAACATCTTAAGAAGATGGTCCAAATTTGACATGCTCCAACCCAACATCTTAAGAAGATGGTCAACATTTGACATGCTCCGACCCGACATCTTAAGAAGATGGTCAACATTTGACATGCTCCAACCCAACATCTTAAGAAAGATGGTCAACATTTGATATGCTCCAACCCAACATCTTAAGAAATGGTCAACATTGACATGCTCCAACCCAACATCTTAAGAAGATGGTCAACATTTGACATGCTCCAACCCAACATCTTAAGAAGATGGTCAACATTTGATATGCTCCAACCCAACATCTTAAGAAGATGGTCAACATTTGATAATGCTCCAACCCAACATCTTAAGAGATGGTCAACATTTGACATGCTCCGACCCAACTCTTAAGAAGATGGTCAACATTTGATATGCTCCAACCCAACATCTTAAAGAAGATGGTCAACATTTGATATGCTCCGACCCACATCTTAAGAAGATGGTCAACATTTGACATGCTCCAACCCAACATCTTAAGAAGATGGTCAACATTTGACATGCTCCAACCCAACATCTTAAGAAGATGGTCACATTATGACATGCTCCAACCCAACATCTTAAGAAGATGGTCAACATTTGATATGCTCCAACCCAACATCTTAAGAAGATGGCAACTTTGACATGCTCAACCCAACATCTTAAGAAGATGGTCAACATTGACATGCTCCGACCCGACATCTTAAGAAGATGGTCAACATTTGATATGCTCCAACCCAACATTTAAGAAGATGGTCAACATTTGACATGCTCCGACCCGACATCTTAAGAAGATGGTCAACATTTGACATGCTCCAACCCAACATCTTAAGAAGATGGTCAACATTTGATATGCTCCAACCCACATCTTAAGAAGATGGTCAACATTTGATAGCTCCAACCCAACATCTTAAGAACGATGGTCAACAATTTGACATGCTCCACCCAACATCTTAAGAAGATGGTCAACATTTGATATGCTCCAACCCAACATCTTAAGAAGATGGTCAACATTTGATATGCTCCAACCCAACATCTTAGAAGATGGTCAACATTTGATATGCTCCAACCAACATCTTAAGAAGATGGTCAACAAAAAATTGAATGACCCGCTCATTTGGCTAGCAACTTCACAACCTCAGAATGAATGACCCGCTCATTTGGCTAGCAACTTCACAACCTCAGAATGAATGACCACTCATTTGGCTAGCAACTTCACAACCTCAGAACTAAGGACTGGCTTTTACACTGACTATTTTGTATGGCGGAAGGATGACATAAAACAAATTAAGATCATCTTTTTTAATATGTTAGCAACCGTTTTAAAAAAGCAATAAGGCTCTCGAACCTGGGAATGATCTAGAATAACACCTTCATAAGGGCAGTTTCCCCAGAATAACACCCTCATAAGGGCAGTTTCCCCAGAATAACACCCTCATAAGGGCAGTTTCCCCAGAATAACACCCTCNACATCTTAAGAAGATGGTCAACATTTGATATGCTCCAACCCGACTTTGCTATTTTGTTACTTTTTTTCATGTTTATCCTTATTCTTTTTTTGTACAGAAAGCTCACACCATTATTACCTATGACTGCCAAGTATTTTTGAACTATGAATCGACAGCTACTAATCTCGATTTAGACCTCGATTTCGGCTTCTACTTCAACTCCGACTCAGCTGTTCCATTGTTAACGTCGAACCCTATTGTTCGGGCTAATCAAGAGAGAAGGCGTGAGAGGAGGGGTGAGAGGAGGGGTGCCAGTCCTTTTTAGACTTGGACGGCACTCCCCACCGTTTTATTGGCAAATGTCCAGTCACTTGAGAACCAGATGGATGAGCTCCGTTTGAGAATTTCTTACCAACGGGACGTGAAAATATATAATATTCTATGCTTTTCAGAAACTTGGCTGACGGGCGATATGGACATAAAACTCAGGGGTTTCTCCAATGACCCGCTCATTTGGCTAGCAACTTCACAACCTCAGAATGAATGACCCGCTCATTTGGCTAGCAACTTCACAACCTCAGAATGAATGACCCGCTCATTTGGCTAGCAACTTCACAACCTCAGAATGAATGACC
>NW_019951949.1:0-4680 GCF_002910315.2 Salvelinus sp. IW2-2015 | reverse complement strand
AATGAACCACAACCCTGGGTTGCAAGCGCATGCTCTACCAACTGAGCACACGGGATTTGAGCATTGCTTGTGCAGACTCTATTTAAGCAATGAGGCAATGAGGGGCTTTGGTATATTGGACAATATAATGGCTAAGGGCTGCTTATGCCACAACGCTCATGCGGAGTGCCTGGACACAGCCCTTAGCGTGATTATTGGCCATATATCACAAACCCCGAGGTGCCTTTTTATGTTATTATAAACTGGTTACCAATCCATTAGAGAGTAAAAATAAATGTTTTTGTCATACTGGTGGTATTCGGTCTGATATACCAATCAGCATTCAGGTCGAATAACCCAGTTTACAGTATAATAGGCCCTAACTATCTCTCTGTCCCCTGGCCCCTCAGTTTCCATTAGAGCAGCATGGCCCTGTCCTCCAGTTCTGGCCATTAAATTATCTCTCCAGGTCTGCCAGCCAGAGAGAGAAGAGCAGGAAGGCTATGCTCATTACCCAGGAGCTCCCTCTGCTGCCACTCACTGCACAAAAGCTCTCGCTTTCACTCTTATTTGAGACACTAGGGAGCATCGGCCGGCAGCGAGAAATGAGTACGCGCCATCCAGTGCTATCGCCATCTTCCGCCTGAATAGGCTTGTCCTGCATCCTCTTGATTACAGAGGGGATTTAGAGTGTGCGCTTGGCAGGCGGGCGGGGAAAATGCCCAGGTGTAACATATTATCCCATTATTTTCTGCTGGATGGCGGCTGAATTGTGCATGTCGTTTGGGAGTTGGTAGTTGGCCTCAGTCAGTACTACGTGCTACTCTAATTTCCCCTGTACCACATCATGAGGTTGCTACAACAAGTTTAAACGTAGATGCACAGTTTGGAGAGAATTTTGAGTATCAAGGTGACAGACAGTGACACATTTCAAGAACGCCTTGCACACTCTTGCCTGCATCTAGCTGATCTAGGGTGTAATCATTAGTCCAACAGCTGCAAAGGAGAGTTTCCATTGGACAAATTCAGGTATGTTTAATCCCGTTTTGTTCCGTTTGCTTCTGTCTTAGAAACGTTTATCACAGAATCGGCGGAATGATACACCCCAGATCACACTCCTAACACAGTTCACTTTCATAGCAGCCACATAAAAACAGCATGATCACTTTGCTCGTTCTATATATAATTCCTTTTTGCAGCTGATCTATTACGCGCTCTCCTCCTCTCACATTTTCTCTTCTCTTGTAGCTTCAGTGCACACACATCAACTGTCTGTGACCAGGCGAGAAAAAAAACGTCCAAGCCGAACCTTCATATCAGGACCCTAACTGCTACACATAGCCTACATCGTTTTATGTCATAGTCAACTAGAACTACTAAAACTAACGGGTAGAACGCTACATATCATGCAGTACAGTGTACAGTCAGAAAGCAGTTTAGCAGTAATAAATTAATAAAACCAAAAGTTTCCTTGACTTAGAAGAGTTCCAGTGTTGGATCGCACAGCCAGCTAGCTAACATAGCATCCCTCTCTCTTTTATCCGGGTGTTTGAGTAGGCTAACTAGCTAGCCTGCATTTGCTAGCTCAGTGAAAGTGAAAATAAAAAAAAAATAAACCAAATATAGCTATCTCGCTCTCTAGCTTCTCCTTAATTGAGAAGAAAGTAATTTTAACTATTGTCTTTCTCTCTCTTTGAGTCAACTACTCACCACATTTTATGCACTCCAGTGCTAGCTAGCTGTAGCTTATGCTTTCAGTACTAGATTCATTCCCTGATCTGTTGATTGGGTGGACCACATCACTTCATGATGCAAGAGCTCTGATAAGTTTTGGGACGTACTCCGGACGTTTGTCATAATTTACTGTGTAAGTCTATGGAGGGTTTAGAACCATGAGCCTCCTAGGTTTTGTATTGAAGTCAATGTACCCAGAGGAGGATGGAAGCAGTGTGTTTTAACCAATTATGAGTAGGCATTACCTAATAATTGCCTAATAATTGCCTACTAATTGGTTGATGATGTCATTGGAAACCTTTCCGCTCTCTTTTTACTACAAAACATAGAAGCCAATCAGTTTCACATATGTTAATGTTGGGTGGTGCTTGGATGTTTTTATTTATTAGGATCCATTTGCCGACGCAATGGCGACAGCTGTCATACTTCGGTCCGACTTACTGGAGCTATTGTGAAATGTCCCTTTAATAGAGTGGATCCAATCGCGCCCAATTCCCTTGTTGGCAATGGATTTTTTACTTTTGTTTCAAAAAAATTGCCTCCTTTGTGCCCCTGACGTACGAAACACACAAGCAACCCCCACGGGGGGACCAGGATGAATATGTATGAACTTTCCAATTTGTAAGTCGCTCTGGATAAGAGCGTCTGCTAAATGACTTAAATGTAAATGTATGCCCAGGTACTGGAGCCCATTGCTGGTCACACGTCTCATTAGCCTAATATTTGCGCGGGTCCAAGCCCAAACATGGATAAACACAAACAGTGATGGAGACAGAGAGTTAGGTAGAGACTGGGGGAAAGAGAGAGATAGGGATGAACTGATTGACCAGTAGGAGTTTTAAGTTCCCCAGAGAACTGTCTCACCATGCACAATATCTAGTTGCTTTTTAACATTAATAAGGCAAGTGCAGAACACATGGAGGCACTGGCACACATCCCTCAGCCTCCTCCTCATCCCCCTTTCCTCCGGTCCTCCCGGGCCCCAGGTTCCTCTCCTCTTCCCCCTTTTCCATTCCTCTATTCCTTTAACTCCTACTCCATTCCCTATTCTTCCTACCCCCAGGATCCTCTCCTCTACTCCCCCTCCATCCATCTATCCCCCATTACTCCTGTCCTTGTAACCCACATGTTTTCCTCCCCTACCCTCCCTCCCTCCCTCCAGAGGGATTAAGGCCTGTGGATAACCCATCTCCTGAGGTAATCCTCACAGAGGTGAGCAGCATAATGAACACTGGGCTGATACAGCAGCAGCAGCCTCCCGCAGCGTCCCTCAAACAACTGACAAGAGGCTCCGCAGTCAATTACATCAGGCTTGAGGGCACTCAAAACACTCAGCCTCCCTCCACTCCGCAGGGGTCACAGGGTCAGGTGTCAGGGACTCGTCCTCCCCCTATCCGCCATAGCGAGGCATCCTTTCGAGATGGCTTCTCTTCATTCTCCCAGTCGTAGTCGCCACTTCAGGCACGAGGCAACACTCAGGTGCGCTGAGGAGCTGCAGCTAATTGGCCTTGCATTAGCATAGAGAAATGACCCTCTGTGTTTGGCGGTGGAGGCGTTGAAGAAGCCTAGCTAACAACAAACGTTGCGTAAAAGTCGACAAGTACTTGGTTTTAAATGTACTCTATAAGTATCAAAAGTAAATGTAATTGCTAAAATATACATAAGTAAATGCTGTAACATATTTCAAATTCCTTATATTAAGCAAACCAGACAGCATGATTTTCTTGTTTTTTATTTATTTACGGATAGCTAGAGGCACACTCCAACACTCAGACATATTTACAAACGAAGCATTTGTGTTTAGTGAGTCCGCCAGATCAGCGGCAGTAGGGATGACAACATGTTCTCTTGATAAGTGCGTGAATAGGACCATTTTCCAGTCCTGCAAAGCATTTGAAATGTAATGAGTATTTTTGGGTGTTAGGAAAAATGTATGGGTGTAGAAAGTACATATTTTTAGGAATGTAGTGGGGAAAATGTAAATGTTGTCAAAAATATAAACAGTAAAGTACAGACAAAAAATACTTAAGTAGTACTTCAAATAATGTTTACTTAATTACTTAACACCACTGAACATTGCAAGAATATTCCAGTGTCTCGTTTTCTGAGGGTTTTCCAGACACATTTCATGGGAACATTGCAGGAACATTCAGGTGTTCCGTTTTCGGAGGGTTGGGAGAATATTCCATCAACGTCACACCAAACATACACAGAACATGGTTGCAATGTTCTCGGAATATAAGATAATAATGTTCCAGACACGTTGGATGTTTTCAACTTACAAATTTGACAAACTTTGACATACATGATTCCATTGCATTGTCTGTGTCAGCTATTAGTTCATCTGACTATTTTCTCCTCATTCACTTATTACAGACATTTTATATGTACATCACTAGTCAACAGTTTGGACACACCTACTCATTCAAGGGTTTTTCTTTATTTGTACAATTTTTTATATTGTAGAATTATAGTGAAGGCATCAAAACTATGAAATAACACATATGGAATCATGTAGTAACCCAAAAAATATTTTATATTTGAGATTCTTCAAAGTAGCTACCCTTTGCCTTGATGACAGCTTTGCACACTCTTGGCATTCTCTCAACAGCTTCATGAGGTAGTCACCTGGAATGCATTTCAATTAACAGGTGAATTAACAATGAAACGTGTCTAGAACTTTACTATCTCATATTTGGAGAACATGGCAACCATGTTCTGTGTATGTTGGGTATACGTGGTCCCGTGTGGCTCAGTTGGTAGAGCATGGCGCTTGCAACGCCAGGGTTGTGGGTTCATTCCCCACGGGGGGACCAGGATGAATATGTATGAACTTTCAATTTGTAAGTTCGCTTGGATAGAGCGTTTCTTGGCCCCCCCCCTTTAAAAAAAAATGGGAAAAAAAAACTTAAATTGTAAATGCTAATGTAAAATGAACACAATGGCTCTTGCAACATCCGCATGAAA
>NW_019951948.1:0-4680 GCF_002910315.2 Salvelinus sp. IW2-2015 | reverse complement strand
TGTGTGTGTGTGTGTGTGTGTGTGTGTGTGTGTGTGTGTGTGTGTGTGTGTGTGTGTGTGTGTGTGTGACTCTAGGTATACTTAAAGCTACAGTCTGGCATTTGTAAAACAACAAATGCCACCCCGCCACTTATTTTTGTATACAGCTGAGGGTTAAGGAAATGCATCTCCTCCTTTGTGTCCTCTGGTTGCCTAGCACCACGATGACACCATGTGTCAGACTACAGTGTGATAGATGTGGTTGTCATGGCAGCCATGGGAGCCAACGTGGATAGCCAATGACAGAGCTGTCCTAGAGGGGCCTAGCGACCATCGTCATGGACAGCAGCTGACTTTTGACCTCTAACCTTTTCACCAAGCTGGTTATTATTCCTCATGTCATTTCCTGTTCCTGTCTCACCCTGTCACTAATTAACCTTCTCTTCTTTCTCCCCTTCTCTTTTCTCTCTGTCCTTTTTTCCTTTTCTCCCTTTCTGTTGACTTCTCTCTTTTCTTCGCTCTCCTCTCCTTCTCTTCTCTCTTCTCCTCTTCTCTTCGCTCTCCTCTTCTTCTCTCTTCCCCTTTTCTCTTCTCTCTTCCCCTCTTCTCTTCTCTCTTCTCCTCTTCTTCTCTTCGCTCTCCTCCTCTTCTCTCTTCCCCTCTTCTCTTCTCTCCTCTTCTCCTCTCCTCGTCTGTCTTCTCTCTTCTCTTCTCCTCTCCTTCTCTTCTCCTCTCTCCTCTCCTTCTCTCTCCTCTTCTCTCTTCTCTCCTACTTTCTCCTCTTCTCTTCTCCCCTTCACTTCTTCTCTCCACTTCTCCTCTTTTTCCTATCTCTCTCTATTCTCACAGCAAAACATTTCATGTGAAAGTGATAGATGATGAGGAGTATGAGAAAAACAAGAACTTCTTCCTGGAGCTGGCCGAGCCTCGCATGGTAGACATGAGCCTGCAGAAAGGTGCAGTACTGACACCCCTCCTCCTTCTCTTCCTCCCCTCCTACCCTCCTCTCATCCCCTAGGACTCCCCTCGACTCCGCCCAACTTTCTTACCTCTTACCCTGGATATAAATAGCACTGTTTCTATGCTGTTTCTATAACCCCTCTCGTCTCTCATCTCTCTCTCTCTCCTCTCTCTCTCTCCTCTCTCTCTCTCTCTCTCTTCTCGTCCATCTCTCTCTCTCTCGCCTCTCTGTCTCTTCTCTCTTCTCTCTTCTCTCTCCTTGCATTCTCCCCTTTCACGTTGGTTGATCTTCAGCGACACTGTCTCTCTTTTGCAGTCCCTGTCGGGCCTTCACTCCCCTGTCTACCGAATACTGACTACTGTTACTGACTACTGTCTACCGAATACTGACGTATGTCTACTCTGACTACCTGTTCACTGACTATGCTACTGACTACTGACTACTGTTACCGAATACTGACTAGAAGCTGTCTACTGACTACTGTCTACTGACTGACTGTTACCGAATACTGACTACTCGTCTACCGAATACTGTCTACGATAACTGTGCTACGAAAACCGAGCTAATGTCTACTCACTACTTGTGCTAGCGAGATACTGATACTGTTCTATGACTACTGTTCTAGACCGAATACTGACTACGTGTCTACGATATGTCTACCGAAAACCGACTACTGTTACTCACATGGTCTACTGACTACTGTCTACTGACTATGTCTACTGACTACTGCTCTGACTACTGACTACTCGTCTACCCGAATACTGACTATTCAACCTGATACTTTACTGACTACTTTCTACCTATGCACCGAATACTGACTTGTCTCTGAACTACTGCTCATACCGAACTGACTACGTCTTACTACACTACGTCTACCGAATACGACTACTGTCTTACTACTTACTGTCCTACCGAAACGCTACTGTCTACTCGACTACTGTCTCGATACCGATTACTGTCTACTGACTACTGTCTACCGACCATACCATGTCGTACTGAACTAACTGTTCTACGCGAACTACTGTTCTACTGACTACGTCTACGCGAATAACGACTACTGTCTACTGACTCTGTCTACCGAATACCTGACTACTGTTAGCTGACATACTGTCTACCAAAGAATCCGACTACTCCTGACTTATTCTCGAATACCTGACTACTATACCGACTACTTTCTACCAATCCGCTTGCTCGAAATACACGACTACTGAATACGACTACGTCTAACTGTCTACCGATACAATACCGACTATTCTACCGCTACTGGTCTACAAACTACTGTCTACCGAATACGCCACTACCGACTTACTGTCTACCATAACTGACTGACTGTCTTACCGAATAGCGACTACCCAACTAGTACATACGACTCCGCTACAGCTACCGACTACTGCTACTCCGATTGCTCTCGACTACTGCACTACTGTTACCGAATATGACCGACTACCGAACGTCCAACTACTGTTACGAATACCGCTTACGATATGCACTGAACTATCCGACACTGTCTACCGACTCACCGACTACTGGTACACGTGCCTAAACAGGTAAATTACACTCTCAAACAGACACTACAAATGTAACACATTCTCTAGACTGACACTCACATGTAACACTTCTCTACCTGCCCAGACCACTGCATCCTCATGTAAATGATAGTCTGTCTCTAGACACTTTGTAGACACTTCCTCATTTACATTCTCATAGTTGTAGACCACTGCAGTATAGTTCCCTCATTGATAAATTGTAGTAGTCATGATCCTCTAGACCACTGTATATTCTCATGAATAACATTGATTAAGTCGTACGCCTAGACCACTGGATAATGTCCTCATGTTAACATTGGTATTAGTCTGTCCCTAGACCGACTGCTATGTTCTTCGCATGTAACATTGTATAGTTCTGTCACCAGACGTCACTGCATATGTTCCTCATATAAAATTGTATTAGTCTGCTACCACTTATATCCTCATATATGTACTAGCGTAAATGCTATTCTTCATGATGAACAGGTATAGTCTGTCTCTAGACATGCTATGTTTCCTCATGACTAACATCTGTATTAAGTCTCTGTCTCTAGACCAACTGCTATATGTTCCTGCTGATAACATTTATTAGTCTTGCCTAACCATTTGCTAATTCTCATGATACATTGTATTAGTCTGTTCCCTTAGACCACTGCTAGTCGTCCTCATGTTGAAATTGTATTAGGTCTTCCCTGAAGCACTGCTATGTTCCTCATGATAAATTGTATTAAGTCGCGCTAGACCACTGCTATTTCCTATGTATAACATTGTATTCAGTCTGTCCTTAGACACACGTGGCTATGTTCCTCCTGTAACATTGTATTAGTCTGCCCTAACCACTTCGCTAATCGTCTCATGTATACATTGTATTAGTCGGTCCATAGGACCACTGCTTATGTTTCCTTCATGATAACATTGTATTAATCTGTCTCGTAGCGGACTGCATATGTTCCTCATTGATCAGACATTGTATTAAGTCTGTCCTTAGACCACTGCTATAGTTCCTCATGATAAATTGTATTAGTCTGTCTCTGACCACTGCTATGTTCCTCATGATTACATTGTGATAGGTCTGTCCCTAGACAGCTGCTATATCCTCATGTAAACATTTGTTAGTCGTCTCTAAGACGCACTGTATTTCTCATGTTAACTTGTATTATCTGTCCTCTAGACCACTGTATGTTCTGCATTGATAACATTGATTAGTCCTGTCCCTAGACCATGCTATAGTTCCTCAATGATAACATTTATTAGTCTGTCCTAGACCACTGCTATAGTTCTCATGATACAATTGTATTAGTCTTGTCTCAGACACACTTGGTCCTATGTTCAAAGTCGTGTCATGCCAGATACTATACAATTGTATTAGATCTGTCCTAGATCCACTGCTATGTCTCAGAAACATTGTATTAGTGCTGTCTCCTAGACCACTGCTATATTCCTCATGATAACCATTGTATTAGTCCTGTTCTAGACCATGCTATGTCTCATTTACCATTGTATTAGTCTGTCCCTAACCACTTGGCAGTTTCTCATGTAATCATTGTAGATAGTGCTGTCCTAGAAAAACCACGCTAGTAGCTCCTCGCATGATAAATTGTTATTAGTCGGTCCATAGACCACTGCTATGGCCTCATCGATAACTGTATTAGTCTGTCTCTCAGACCACTGCTATATTCTCATCAGTTTAACATTGTATTAGTCCTGTCCCTAGACTGGACGCTTGCTATTTCCTCATGATAACTTATATTAGGTCTGTCGCTAGACGACTGCTATGTTCTCATGTTACATTGTAGAAGTCTGTCTCTGTTCTTTATCCATCGTTCTCTGGCATTTCATTCTCACGTAGAGAAGAGAAGGGAGAGGAACGTCCAAAGCTAGTTCTCATCAAAGTTTGCTGTTGTTTTAAGTTCGCTGGTTGTTGGTATCTCTGCGAAAGATACGACCGGCGTTTTTCTGAAGATGTCTCTGGTACTATTCTAATGCCCTGTTACATTCACCAAGCGGACAGGGGACTTGCATGGGTTTATGTTGTTATTTATTGAGGTGCCTAGCAACCTGGAGGAGGGAGGGGAGGGTGCCGCATCCATACCTCACAGGGTGGGAGAATGATCACACACACATAGCACACAGATACATTTATGTCGACAATAAAGTCTGGGTTTATGGTGGTGTTTATGATAGTAGGAGTTATCAGTATTCGCTGTTTGGAGT
>NW_019951947.1:0-4683 GCF_002910315.2 Salvelinus sp. IW2-2015 | reverse complement strand
CAGCCCCCCCATCCCCTTCAGTCTATAAGTTTAAGAGCTAGCCAGCCCCCCCCCCCCCATCCCTTCAGTCTATAGGTTTAGTAGCAGCTAGCAGGCTCCCCCCCATCCCTCAGTTCTATAGTTTAGTAGAGCTAGCAGCCCCCCCCATCCCTTCCAGTCTATAGTTAGTAGAGCTAGCAAAGCCCCCCCATCCCTTCCAGTCTATAGTTAGTAGAGCTAGCAGCCCCCCCCACCCTCCAGTCTAATATGGTTAGTAGAGCTAGCAAGACCCCCCCCATCCCTTCCAGTAGTATAGTTTAGTAGAGCTAGCCAGCCCCCCCATTCCCTTTCCAGTCTATAGTTTAGTAGAGCTAGCAGGCCCCCCCCATCCCTCCAGTCGTATAGTTTAGATAGAGCTAGCCCCCCCCATCCCTTCCAGTCTATAGTTTGAGTAGAGCTAGCAGCCCCCCCATCCCTTCCAGTCTATAGTTTAGTAGAGCTAGCAGCCCCCCCATCCCTTCCAGTCGATAGTTTAGTAGGCGAGCAGCCGCCCCCCATCCCCTTCAGTCTATAGTTTAGTAGTGCTAGCAGCCCCCCATCCCTTCCAGTCTGATAGTTTATAGAAGCTAGCAGCCCCCCCCATCCCTTCCAGTCTATAGTTTAGTAGAGCTAGCAGCCCCCCCCCATCCCTTCCAGTCTATAGTTAGTAGAGCTAGCAGCCCCCCCCCATCGCCTTCCAAGTCTATAGTTTAGTAGAGCTAGCAGCCCCCCCCCCCCGCATCCCTTCCAGTCTATAGGTTAGTAGAGCTAGCAGCCCCCCCCACCCATTCCAGTCTATAGTTTAGTAGAGCTAAGCAGCCCCCCCCATCCCTTCCAGTCTATAGTTTGTAGAGCTAGCAGCCCCCCCATCCCTTCCAGTCTAATTTAGTAGACTAGCAGCCCCCCCATCCCTTCCAGGTCTATAGTTTAGTAGAGCTAGCAGCCCCCCCCAATCCCCTTCCAGTCTATAGTTTAGTAGACTAGCAGCCCCCCCCATCCCTTCCAGTCTATATTTAGTAGAGCTAGCAGCCCCCCCCCCATCCCTTCAGTCTAAAGTTAGTAGAGCTAGGCAGCCCCCCCCCCCATCCTTCCAGCTTAGTGTAGTAAAGAGCAGCAGCCCCCCCCCCCCATCCCTTCCAGTCTATAGTTTAGTAGAGCTAGCAGCTCCCCCCCCCCATCCCTTCCAGTCTAAGGTTTAGTTAGACTAGCAAGCCCCCCCATCCCTTCCAGTCGAAGTTTAGTAGAGCTAGCAGCCCCCCCCCATCCCTTCCAGTCTATAGTTTAGTAGAGCTAGCAGCCCCCCCATCCCTTCCAGTCTATAGTTTAGTAGACTAGGCAGCCCCCCCATCCCTTCCAGTCTATAGTAGTAAGCTAGCAGCCCCCCCATCCCTTCCAGTCTATAGTTTAGTTAGAGCTAGCAGCCCCCCCCCCATCCCTTTCCAGGTCTATAGTTTAGTAGAGCTAGCAGCCCCCCCCCCATCCCTTCCAGTCGTATAGTTAGTTAAGAGCATAGCAAGCCCCCCCCCCCAGCCCTCCAGTCTATAAGTTTATTAGACTAGCAGGCCTCCCCCCCATCCCTTCCAGTCTATAGTTTAGTAGAGCTAGCAGCCCCCCCATCCCTTCCAGTCTATATTTAGTAGAGCTAGCAGCCCCCCCCCCAAATCCCTTCCAGTCTATAGTATAGAGCCTAGCAGCCCCCCCATCCCTGCCAGTCTATAGTTTAGTCAGAGCTGAGCAGGCCCCCCCCCATCCCTTCCAGTCATATAGTTTAGTAGAGCTAGCAGCCCCCCCATCCCTCATCTATAGTTTAGTAGAGCTAGCACCTCCCCCCCCATCCCTTCCAGTCTATAGTTAGTAGAACTAGCAGCCCCCCCCATCCCTCCAGTCTATAGTTTAGTAGAGCTAGACAGCCCCCCCATCCCTTCCAGTCTAGAGTTAGTAGAGCTAGCGCCCCCCCCATCCCTTCCGTCATAGGTTTAGTAGAGCTAGCAGCCCCCCCCCCCATCCCTTTCCAGTCTATAGGTGAGTAGAGCTAGCAGCCCCCCGCCATCCCTTCCAGTCTATAGTTTAGTAGAGCTAGCAGCCCCCCCATCCCTTCCAGTCTGATAGTTTAGAGGAGGAGAGTGAAGGCTGGAAACGGTTTATTTATAAATTGATAAAACTCTCCAATCTTGTGGAGGAGAATAAAAAAACTAATTGGTGGTTGTGAAAAGGAACGGCAGCATTGTCATTTGAAGATTTAAACTTTTCATCATCATGTTTTTTATTTAGGACAATGAAGAATACATGTGGCTGGTTTGGTTTTGTTTTGGGCAAAGTTAATGTAAAACAACGACCTTGAAACAGCAGAGAGATGGCAGTTTTAAAGTTGTATTATTTACTCCAGGTCGTAGGGTTGAAAGTTGTTTATGCCGGGACTTAAACAGTACCCCAATGTGGGTTTTGAAGTAGTGTGTCTGAGCTTAATTTTACTCTTGTCTGCACAGGTCAACCTGTTGCTTATTGTCAGTACCAGAGATAATGACCTTTTAGACATGTTTTCTATTGTGGAGGGCTGTGGGGGGGGGAGGGTTGTGCAGGCTGGGGAGTAGAGGGAGGGAGGTAGGGGTGTAGAGGGAGGGAAGTGGGGCTAGGGAGGAGAGGAGGGAGGGGTTGGAGGCTTGGGGGTGTGAGGAGTTGGTGAGGCTAGGGAGAGAGGGAGGGAGGTTGGAGGCTGGGGGAGTAGAGGAGGAGAGGGTTGGAGGTGTGGGGGGGGGGGGTGTAGAGGCAGATATACACTAAACATAACCAAAAACGATTGACACCCGCCTCGTCTAAAACATGCTCATTCCAAAAATCATGGCATTAATTATGGAGTCTGGTCCCTCTTGCGCTGATAACAGCCTCCACCTTCTTGGGAAGGCTTTCCACAGATGTTGGAACATTGCTGCTTAACAGCCTCCATCTCTTCGGAAGGCTTTCACTAGATGTTTGGAACATTGCGCTATAACAAGCCTCCACTCTTCTGGAAGGCTTTCCATAGATGTTGGAACATTGCTGCTATAACAGCGCCCCTCTGGAGGTTTCGCTGTGTGGACAGTGCTATAGCTCCACCCTAAGCTTTATAGATGATGAACATTGCTGCTAATAACAGCCTCCACTCTTCTGGGAAGGGCTTTTCCACTAGATTAGATGTTGGAACATTGCTGCTATAACAGCCTCCTCTCTTCTGGGAATGCTTTCCACTAGATGTTGGAACATTGCTGCTACAACAGCCTTCTGTTAGTGGAAAGTCCATCTAGTGGAAAGCCTTCTGGGAAGGCTTTCCACTAGATGTTGGAACATTGCTGCTATAACAGCCTCCACTCTTCTGGGAAGGCTTTCCTCTAGATGTTGGAACATTGCTGCGGGGACTTGCTTCCATTCAGCCACAAGAGCATTAGTGAGGTCGGGCACTGATGTTGGGGGATTAGGCCCGGCTCGCAGTCGGCTTTCCAATTAATCCTAAAGGTGTTCGATAGGGTTGAGATCAGGGCTTTGTGCAGGCCAGTCAAGTTCTTCCACACAGATCTCGACAAACCATTTATGTATGGACCTCGCTTTGTGCACGGGGGCATTGTCATGGTGAAACAGGAGAGGGCCTTCCCCAAACTGTTGCCACAAAGTTGGAAGCACAGAATCATCTAGAATGTCATCGTATGCTGTAGCGTTAAGATTCCCCTTCACTGGAACTAAGGGGTCCGAACCATGAAAAACAGCTCCAGACCATTATTCCTCATCCACCAAACATTACAGTTGGCACTATGCATTCGGGCAGGTAGCGTTCTCCTGGAATCCGCCAAACTCAGAATCATCCATCAAACTGCCAGGTGGTGAAGCGTGATTAATCACTCCAGAGAACGTGTTTCCACTGCTCCAGAGTCCAATGGCAGCGAGCTTTACACCACTCCAGCCCACGCTTGGCATTTCACATGGTGATCTTAGGCTTGTGTGCAGCTGCTCGGCCATGGAAACACATTTTATGAAGCTCCCGACGAACAGTTATTGTGCTGACGTTGCTTCCAGAGGCAGTTTGGTACTCGGTAGTGAGTGTTACAACCGAGGACAGACGATTTTTTACACGCTTCAGCACTCGGCGGTCCCGTTCTGTGAGCTTGTGTGGCCTACCACTTTGCGGCTGAGCCGTTGTTGCTCCTCGACGTTTCCACTTCACAATAACCCGGGGCAGCTGTAGCAGGGCAGAAATTTGACCAACTGACTTGTTGGAAAGGTGGCATCCTATGACGGTGCCACGTTGAAAGTCACTGAGCTCTTCAGTCAGGAAGGCCATTATACTGACAATGTTTGTCTATGGAGATTGCATGGCTGTGTGCTCGATTTTATACACCTGTCAGCAACAGGTGTGACTGAAAGAGAATCCACGAATTTGATACCAGTTTCACGATACATGTTAGCATCGTGGCAAGGAAACAAAACACGAAGCTGATTTCACTTCTTTAGGAAAACAGCCCTGATGTTGAAAACAAACATTATGTTGTCATCCAGAGTCACATTTATTTATTTTCTAATCTATAGTACATCATATTTGACATACTACAGGTTTATAAAGAACCAAAGAGCTGGGTCTACTACAGGTTTATAAAGAACCAAAGAGCTGGGTCTAATACAGGTTTATAAAGAACCAAA
>NW_019951946.1:0-4684 GCF_002910315.2 Salvelinus sp. IW2-2015 | reverse complement strand
AAAGACAGTCAGACCTTTACCGTATTAACGCCACAAAGACAGTCAGACCTTTACCGTATTACCGACACAAAGACAGTCAGACCTTTACCGTATTAACGACACAAAGACAGTCAGACCTTTACCGTATTAATGCCACAAAGACAGTCAGACCTTTACCGTATTACCGACACAATGACAAATTTACTGGAACTAATGGGCCATTCATAATAACTAATGGGCCATTCATAATAACTATTGGGCCATACATAATAACTATTGGGCCATTCATAATAACTAATGGGCCATCCATAATAACTATCGGGCCATCCATAATATCTATCGGGCCAGCCATTCATAATAACTAATGGGCCATTCATAATAACTATCGGGCCAGCCATTCATAATAACTATCGGGCCAGCCATTCATAATAACTATCGGGCCAGCCATTCATAATAACTAACGTGCCATTCATAATAACTAACGTGCCATTCATAATAACTAACGGGCCATTCATAATAACTAACGTGCCATTCATAATAACTAACGGGCCATTCATAATAACTAATGTGCCATTCATAATAACTAATGGGCCATTCATAATAACTATCGGGCCATTCATAATAACTATCGGGCCATTCATAATAACTATCGGGCCATTCATAATAACTAATGGGCCATTCATAATAACTATTGGGCCATCCATAATAACTATTGGGCCATCCATAATAACTATCGGGCCAGCCATTCATAATAACTAATGGGCCATTCATAATAACTAATGGGCCATTAATAAATTGTCCTTACTTGTCATCTGTAGTTTTCTTCAGAGCACCTCCTCTCAGATTACACAGACAACATTCCTGGGAGAGAGAGAGAGAAAGAGATTACATCCATCAATCATTTCAATCATGAATAAATGTTCATAGACTTATCAAATCAACAACATCTATTAAAGTGATGTCATACAGAAGAAACAAAATCTGATTGGCTACTTACAGCCGTCAAGGTTTCGTCCGCACAGCGATCACACGACCAGTCCTCGCTGACATCATCAGCGGCAACGCCATAGCAACCTAGCGGCGACGATACAGGAAGGGGCATAAAAACACAGAACGCAACCGCACAATATCCCATCACAACAGAGCCTAACAGTCTACACGGGGAAGACTACATGGTCAGTCAGAGGACATAGTAACAGCTAAAAAGAGATAGAGCAACGTTCCATATTCACCACAATACAGACTGCCAGAAAGAGAACGTTCCATAATATCACTACAATGACAGACTGGCCAGAAAGAGAACGTTCCATATTCACTACATACGACTGGCAGAAAGGAACGTTCATATTCCACTCAATAGCATGAACTATGCAGAAAAGAAGAACGTTGCTATATTCACTACAATACAACTGCAGAAGAGAACGTTCCAGTATCCATACAATACAGACTGTCAGAAAGAGAACGTCCATATTCACTACAATCTATCAGACTGCCAGACAGAGAACGTTCCAAGTATCCACTACAAACAGACCTGCCAAACAGAGAACGTTGCATATCATACAATACCGACTGCCAGAAAGAGAACGTTCTACGAATTATTTGGCATTAAACGGCACTGTAAAATAACACAAATCAGTGAGATTAAAATGGTTAAAATAACAGTAAATCCACTACAATACAGACTGCCAAGAAAGAGAACGTTGGATATTCCAGTACAATACAGACTGGCCCGAAAAAGAGAACGTCATTATTCACTACAATACAGACTGCCTGAAAGAAGACGTCCAAATCTCTCCACTACAATACAGACTGGCCTGAAAGAAGAACGTTTCCATATCCACTTACAATCAGACTGCCAGAAGAGAGAAAACGTTCCAATATCCACTACACATACAAGACTGCCAGAAAGAGAAACGATTCCATTATTCACTAACAAACAGACTGCGAGAAAGAGAACGTGCATATTCAATACAATACAGACTGCCAGAAAGAAAACGTTCATAACCACTACACTACAGACTCGCCAAGAAAAGAGAACGTTCCAACTTCATACTACAAACAGACTGTCAAAAGAGAACGTTCATATCCACTACAATACAGACTGCCAGAAAGAGAAACGTTCCTACTTCAACTTACACAATACAGACTGCCAGAAAGAGAACGTTCCACATATCCTAACAATACCGACTGCAGAAAGAGAACGTTCCCATACTCCACTGCAAATACAGACTGCCTGACCAGAGAACGTCCCATATTCCTAAAATACAGACTGCCTGAAAGAGAACGTTCCATATCACACTACAATACAAGACTGCCAGAAATGAGACGTTCCGGTTTGGAGCGTGCAGTCGCAATTCCGCCTCCTCCACAGTAGTTTTACCATTTTCATTCATTTTCATTACAGTACAGACGGCTTTGAATTGTTTGATCTTGAGCTAGGCTACATAGCCGTCTTTGTATCAAAGGAATAATTGTGTAGTATATTGAGGTTATTGAGTTCGCTAGTCCAGTATTTTCGTCCGAACGTCCCAACGTAGTCAACACTGGCTAGCTAAAGCAAGCTTAGCCACCGAAAGCAGCACAGCAGCATAGCAGCACTGGAGAAACGATTACCATTACAACAGGAAACGTTGAAATTAAGTGTATGCTTAGCTGGCTACACCAGTACTCTTTGCTACGTTTGTCTCTAAAGATAATCGTGTAGGCTTTAGAGTTGGTTTAGGAGTAAATTATTCGGATTTTAACTAGCCAGCTATTTTCGTCCACCGCGGCTGCCGTTCTCCACCTGTCCAACAATCGTGGCCTAGCTAATCGACTGACTAGTTAGACCAACTTCATACCGAATAGCAGCACTGTAGAAACTCACATAACAACTTCATTACAACGGAACGACTTGATTATGCGTAGTGTTAGCTAGCTACACTAGTTGTCCTTTGCTGGTCTTTGTATCCAAGATCCTGGTAGTTTTTGAGTAATTGTCGAGGTTACCTAGCCACTACACGTTCAAACAACGTCAACAACGCAGCCACTGCTAGCAGCCATAAACCTTCACCGCCAGGCAGTACTATATCATTTTTAGTCAATAAGATTTAGTCAATAAGAATTTTATTTTATTTTTGCAACCGTCAAGCCTTAACTCCCTGAACTATCTCGGAGACGTGTGGTCCACTTCGTCATTCTAATCTCCTTAGCATTAGACGTAGCCCTCTTCTGTAGGCCTGTCAACTATGTGTCTGTCTATCCCTCTTCTCTCCTCTCTGAACCAAAAAAAGAAAAAAAACACAGACCATACAAACCGCTTCAGCACCCGCGTGGCCGCCGCCATTCTAACCTGGTGGGTTCAGCGCGCACGACCCACGTGGAGGTTTCCAGGTCTCCGGCAGCTCTGGAACTGCCGATTGAGACGGCCAGCTAAGGCAGAGTTCAGTTCTCAGCCTTATGCGGTCCTCCCCCAGTCCTCGATCTTTCCTTGGCAGCTGACGGAAACATGGATTACAACTGGACAACCACTGAGGCTACTCCTACTGCCTGCGCCTCGTCTGCCCACGTGTTCCTCGCACACCCCGAGAGCTTCTGGTCAGCGGGGCGGTGGCATGGGATCTCATCTCTCCCAAGTGGACATTCTCCTCTTTCTCCCCCTGACCATCTGTCTATCGCCTCCTTTGAATTTCCATGCTTGTCACCAGTTTACAGCCCTTTCAAGCTTAACATCCTTATCATTTATCGTCGCTCCGGTTCCCTTGGAAGTTCAATACAATGAGCTTGACGCCCTGGATAAGTGCCTTTCCTGAGAATGGCTCACCTTCGTCACAGTTTGGTGACTTTAACCTTCCCCACGTCTAGCTTTGGACTCAATTCCTCTCTGCCTTCCTTCTTTCCACTCCTCTCCTCTTTTTGACCTCACCCTCTCACCTTACGCGCCCCTACTCACAAGGCAGGCAATACGCTTGACCCTCATCTTTAACTAGATGCTTTTCTTCCCCTATCTCACGCAACTCCCCTCCAAGCCTGCGACCATAACGTTGTATCCTTTTCGCCATCTTCGCTTCACTCTAATAATAGTTCCCACATATCTGCCTACTCGGATGGTATCAAATGCGCACCGTCACCAACCTTAGCTCATACGTCCCCCGCTACTCGCTCCTCTTCCAATCCCTCAAGTATACCATTCTCTTCCCACTCTGCCTCAAACCTTCTCCAAACCTATCTCCTGATTCGCGCCTCCTCAACCCTCTCTTTGGCCTCATCTCACTTTCTCTGCATCCCTCATGACTCTTCCTACATCCTTACTACGTATGTCCCTATCCTCTCACCCCAGACCGGCAGAGCTGGCCGGAGGCCGGCTCGAGGTCACCTTCCCTCCTGCTCCGTGGCTCGACGACTCTGCGAGCTTGTCACTTTAGTTTACACTTCTTTCGACCCGCAACCTTCAGGCCTTCCAGCGCAAGATAACAGGACTGCGTGGCCATGCTCCGCAGCCAGGGAAATATGGACGACGGTGGGGAAAACTCCGCCTTCCCTGTTCGGACCACTGGACGAAATCCCATCACACTCCACTCATTTTCTTCCTCTCTACGTCTGCTTCCTCTTCTGTCTCTGACTAGCTAAAGCCATTGTTCCTAACCCTACTCTTGGACTGCTTCTAAATTCCATAAGCATCTTAAGCCTCTAACCCCTCTAGGCAGTCCTCTATTTGCTCAAACCG
>NW_019951945.1:0-4686 GCF_002910315.2 Salvelinus sp. IW2-2015 | reverse complement strand
AGAACCCCAGGGAGAGAGATAATCAGCACAATGCTCTCAGTCAAAATCGTAAAACTCCAATACTTTTGGCTGCAATCTGTAGCTTCCGCTTTGTCGATGTCAAGGGTGTTCCTCCTGCTCATTCACACAGTAATTTTCTTTAGCTGCTGCGATCTATTACGCCGATCTCTCCTACATCAACACTTGCCTGTCCCCTTCGCCCGGCTCGAAGCAGATCGACATGCTCCGGGGGCACAGCCTGTTTGAAACCATGTCATTTACCTGACCCCGTATACACACAGAGCAGCTGACCCCTGAATGCCCCAGCGGTGAGCCGAGGCCAGAACGGAGTGCTGCAAGTGACGCCTGGCCAGGTTACCGCAGAAAGGTTTCTCAAAGTCACACCGCCTCTTCTGACACATTTTTGCCAGCCTTTCGCAAGCTCCCAACTTCTTGCCTGAGGGCATCCCATGCAACGTTGACAAAAGGCAATGCTTGATAGACGCAGGAATGTGGGCCAGGCTCGAATAGTTCGTGTGTGTGAGAGGAAAGAAAACAAATTATAAGGAGAGGCGTAAAGAGAGGGGGATAGAGAAAGAGGGAAGATTGAAGATTTTTATTTAAAAAATGATTGGGACAAAATAGTGATGTCTTGATGATGCATCATATGATTGAGTGTAGTCTGGCCCAGGAGTGGTGAAGGTGAACGGAAAGGGCTTCTGGAGCAACGAACCGCCCTTGGCTGGTCTCTGCCTGGCCCGTTCCCTCTCTCCACTGGGATTCTCTGGCCTTAACCCTATTACAGGGGCTGAGTCACTGGCTTTACTGGTGCTCTTTCATGGCCGTTCCCTGAGGAGGGGTGCGGTCACTTGAGGTGGATTGAGTCACTGACGGTGCTCCCTGTTCTGTGTTGGGGCGCCCCCGCCCCCCCCCCCCCCCCTTGGGTTGTGCCGGTGGCGGAGATCTTGTGTGGCTATTACTCGGCCCTTGTCGTCCGGATGGTAAATTGGTGGTTAAGATATCCCTCTAGTGATTGTGGGGGGCTTGTGGCTTGGCGAACGTGGGTGGGTTAAAACTTCCTGGTTGGGTCCCTGTTGATGTCTTCCTGTTTGGGGTATCATCGGATGGGGCCGGCAGTGTCTCCCTGACCCCTCCTGTCTCAGCTGCAGTATTTATGCTGCAGTAGTTTATGTGTCGGGGGGCTAGGGTACAGTTTTTATATCTGGAGTACTTCTCTTTGTCTTATTAGCTTTCCTGTGGTGGAATTTAAGTATTTGCTTCTCTCTAATTCTCTCTTTCTCTCTTTCTTTCTCCTCTCTCGGAGGACTGAGCCCTAAAGACCATGCCTCAGGACTACCTGGGATGATGACTCCTTGCTGTCCCAGTCCACCTGGCCGTGCTGCTGCTACAGTTTCAACTGTTTCTGCCTGCGGCTATGGAACCCCTGACCTGTTCACTGGACGTGCTAGCTGTCCAGACTGCTGTTTTCAACTCTCTAGGACACCAGCAGAGCGGTAGAGATACTCTTAATGATCGGCTATGAAAAGCCAACTGACATTTATCCTGAGGTGCTGACTTGCTGCACCCTCGACTTACTGTGATTATTATTATTTCACCATGCTGGTCATTTATGAACATTTGAACATTTGGCCATGTTCTCTTATAATCTCCACCCGGCACAGCCAGGAAGGAGGACTGGCCACCGCCTCATAGCCTGGTTCCTCTCTAGGTTTCTTCCTAGGTTTTGGCCTTTCTAGGGAGTTTTTTCCTAAGCACGTGCTCTCTACAACCTGCATTGCTGTGCTGGTTGGGTTTCAGGCTGGTTCTGTAGCAGCTTTGAGATATCAGCTGATGTAAGAAGGGCTATATAAATAAATTGTGATTTGATTTGACATTTAAAAAATCATATTAGCAAAATGTATCATACCAAATGTAACAATTCCAGGAGGACAAAATAATCTTTGCATATGTTCCCACTGACCATCTCTTAGTTCTGGTTCGGTTCCCCGGAACATGCCAGCGGGTCTTGTGTCAATCACTTGCCACCTGTTGGTCTCGATGTTTTTCAGCACATCGATCGATATGATTGACCCATGAGTGATTGGCAGTCGCCTTAGAATCCGCATGTCCTGGCTTGGTGTATTTGCAGTGACCGGGATGCCCTGCGGCACAGCCAATTCTTCATACCCCCGTCCAGGACGCGATACAGAATTGTCGCCAAATAACGGAACGCATCCGACCAATCGGGGTGCGCTGTGTATGACCCAAAATCGCTGTTATCGTACACTACTACAGTGTGTATCGTTTCCTATACCTAAACCCCACCAATACTCTGCAAAGTAGCTTGCAGTTGGGAGCATATGATCCATCGAGAAAGGTTTTGTCGGCGCATTTGTCAATATCAAAGAACGAAGTTCAGGTATGTGCTGTGGTTAAATTCCGCATTTGCATGGCGTTTAGTAATATCGGTAGATGCCAGGACGTATCCCGGAATTCGAAGTTCGGTCCAAATAGGTGCTTTTTTCACATCTGCAAAGCATTTGGCTGAAACAAGCGCCTGGGTTTGCATCCCATGATCTGTTCTTGGTCTGAACTTTGCATGAGGGTTGCCAGGTCTTCAACAAAATTTTATCAATGCTAGTCAAACACGCGTCAAAAGGCCTGAAAAAGTGTCACTGTTTTCTATTGTGCAGGAAGAGGGGAGTTGCCACATTTAGCGAATAAACCCCTTTTTCCCACAACGTTACTGAAGAAGAATTAAGAAGGATCTTGGGACTTAACTTCTAACTTTAGTTTTCAGTTTTCCATCAATATAATAATTATTGCAAGCTAATGTGACTAATGAAGGAATTGGAATATGTCACAAGAGAAAATATAATTTGCCCTTTTTACTCTTTTTTGACAATTGTGCCGTTATTACAGTACCAGTAAAAAGTTTTCCTATCAATGATACCTTTGTATATTTTCATATACAGTACCAGTGAAAAGTTTGGGCACACCTACTCATTCCAGGGTTTTTCTTCATTTTTGCTATTTTCTACATTGTAGAATAACAGTGAAGACATCAAAACTATGATGTAACACATATGGAATCATGTAGTAACCAAAAAAGTGTGAAACAAATCCAAATATATTTTATATTGAGATTCTTCAAAGTAGCCACCCTTTGCCTTGATGACAGCTTTGCACACGTCTTCACTATTATTCTACAATGTAGAAAATAGTAAAGCTAAAGAAAATCCCTGGAATGAGTAGGTGTGCAATTAAGAAATAATCCAAAAACCAGCAACAAGCAACCAATACATTTTCACCAGTGACATCATTTTCAAAGTTGCCTAATTTCACAGGAAAACTAGGAACATGGCAACCCTTCTCTGAACTATTATGCAATTTGATGCATGGACGTGATACTGGTATGACACCTTCATTAGCTTTCACTGGCCCTTCATTCTGTAGGTCATTTGTAGAACTGTAAACGTGTACCATTTTGATTTCAAGTCTAATATTGTTCCTCTTTTTCCACACAGTTATGAGACCGAATAGGTCATGCTATTTATCAAAATCTGCAAATTTCTTGGAAAAATAACATCATGCGATATTGCATGTTCAGGGTTATTTCTGACCCATTTTATGCAGGCAACTTCAAACTTTCACCATTGCATGTCCAACAAATCACCTGTAGAGGGAGTCCATAGCCAGTGCTGGTCAACAACTGCCTAATCTAGTTGACTGTTGCCTTCAATCTAATGCGTTCTAACAACAGCTGATCAGCAATTGCCATAGATCTGTGACCATGATCACAATTGAGTACTTCCAATTTCATGAACTAAAGATGGACATGAATAATTACATAATAACACAAGTCTACAACAATAATATATAAGTTATAGGGAATTGATTAAATCAGTTTGCCAGCTCAAGGTAGAATACACAAGTGGAACAAATTGATTTGCAATGATTCCAGTGATATGGTAATTTCAACATATTTATTGTATAAAATGGTAGGCTACAGTAGCCTACATAGGCATGTAAATGAATTCGCTAATTGATGACCAATTGATGCAAGTGTGTCATTGTCAGTTTCGCTGTGGACTTTCCCTGTTCCATAACTTCCATTTCAAATGTCCACTTGGAGCTCGAGACCCAAGAGTTGAGCATATATAGTCCTTCGCTTGATATGGTTTTCTGTAAGCAAAATTGACATTAGAATGCAGTTTAAACCACCTCCGAGCGAATTTTGTGCCTGAAGTAGTTTTCCTGTGCTTTGTCATGTTATTTGTTGATGCGCATTAGTTTTAGCACGTTAATATGTTTTATGGAAAAGAGGTTGGAAATAGGTGTCTCCATAATAATAATCTAAATAGCCTACAGACAACTGGTTAAAAGTTGTCACGATGTGCACTCTTGCTGCTCTTTCCCCACCACTCTCTCTGTCACTCAGAAGTAGGCTGCCTCACTGCCTGATAGTCAGCAGCAGCAGGTCACAGTAAAATATATATTTTTAATAAGTTGCCAAAACCCAGCAACTAGCGACCAATACATTTTCACCAGCGACATCCTTTTCAAAGTTGCCTAATTTGACAGGAAAACTAAGATCATGGCAACCCTTCTCTGAACTATTACGCAATTTGATGCATGCACGTGATACCAGTATGAACCTTCATTGGCTTTCACTGGCCCTTCATTCTGTAGGTCATTTGTGGAACT
>NW_019951944.1:0-4688 GCF_002910315.2 Salvelinus sp. IW2-2015 | reverse complement strand
TGAGCTATGGCTTGACAGGCTTTAAATACAAACAACAAGTGTGAACGAGCCTATCAGGGCAGTTCTGATAATTACTGACAGGTGTGTGATTGCATGAGCGAGTCAACAGGTGAAATCAACTTGCCTGATCAAGTCCAGCTCAGCTGTATGCTACTCCACTCTGAGGGCTGGTGTACATACATCATTATAACCTATCAACAACTTGTTWGTTTCTTCGGGAGTCATTCAAAAAGCCCCACTCTTGGTCCCATTTGATAGTTAGGCCTACCAATTGTTAAGTAAATGCTKTTTTCYTWTCTRTGWGTGATTTCCCAGCCAGCAGATTTCAGATCATGTACAGTATATATTARCTGGTGACAGATGCAGAGGCAGTGAGAACTCTTAGTGTGTATTTTCTCTCCTACACAGCGACAWTATGCATCACATTGTAAAAGTATTAGGTGTCAAGGTGCTAGARGTAATTTGGATTGAATGAAAGGAAACAAGGTCATTGCTTTTCACCGTCAGACGTAGGAACTCGCCACTTCCTCTAGAGATGAATCAGATCAAAGACAATATGAGTTATAGTGAAACTCGCATGCATTGCTCATGTTTATGCTCGATCAGGAGCTGAGAGCACAGCACATCAACCAATATGAGTCCAAGTGCAGCTAAAAGTCACAGGAGCTTATATAAGGGGGGACACTGCTATTGGCTTCTGGTTATAACATTTATGTTTCAACCTAATATCTCAAACAAACAGATGTTTGTTGAGAAACGACTGAGCATAAAATGGGAGGTTGAGAGAACATTGTAGGCACACAGATGATATCTGTGATCTCAAACTCATCTCCTCTTTTTGAAAAATGCTGTTTGAAATGTTATTTCTAAAGGTTATTTGACATTGACATTTCAATCATATATATATATTTAATTCAAATCAAACTAAATGTAGGTTCCACCGAATAAATAACCAGTTGGACTACCCTGTGAAGGTAGAAATAAGAACAACTGCCTCCGGATTCCATGTACATCGACTCATTATCAGTTCTGAAACTATAGTAGGCATGAAACAAGCTTCTACTGTAGCTTCTTGAGTTTGTGAGACTTGGGGACAAAACCACATCCTGTTCTATGTTGAGCTTGACACGGTTGTTGGAAAACCACATGACACGTTTCACAGCCAGCTAACTCATTGCAAGAAAGCGTTGGGTAAAGTACAGTGGCGTCACCAGTTGACACATTTAGTGACTGTCCTTTTTATCAATGCTTCACTAGTGGCGGTTGGACTTACCCACAATAACAGAAAGTCAGATACAGCAAGTATATGAATGTTGATAGTGCTACTCAGTGATCTCATGTCTGTCTACCTGTCTGTCTGCCTGTCTGTCTGTAGCTAACTCCAGTGGTCCTGGTATTCCTGTAGAGCCTGCACCTCCTTCCTTCGCTCCAGCTGAGCTCAAGTTCCCCACGGAGTGCAACAGCCATTGGAGCCTGGACCAGAAAGCCACTGAGCCACTCTTCATCAACACAGGTGAAAGTCCCTCAGTGGTAGTTGGAATAGTTCACCACAATTACAAATGTACCTCCTCTAGTGCACAAGAAAGAGGTATTCAGTACACCCAGGGAGTAGGTTGGGTTTGTTTACTGAGCTACAGGTTAGCATTAGCATCATAGAGTGCAGAACAATATGAGTGATGGGACCCTGGTTACCATGGTTTAAGGGCTCGATTCAATCCATATCGCTGAGGTTTAGCGTTATAGAGCGATTGAAATTTAAAGGCAATGTTCCACTAAACGCTGTATATGTCAGCTCAATTGGAAAATCTCTTTCAATTTCAAGCACGTAATTCAGCGCCATAGCGCTGAACTTCAGCAATATGGATTGAATCGAGTGCAAGGTATCCACAAGATAAATGACATTTGACATTTTGATGAACTACCCCTTTAAATCATCTCCTGACAAATCGCATCACCAAAAACACATTGTTTCCATGTGGAGTCGCTATATGTGATAAACCTGTTCATTAGTCTATATTACACCATATCCATCACTCATAGTAGTTCTGCAGCTTCCCAATGATCAATAATGTCATGCAATGATCAATAATGCGATGGCTCTCCTCACTTAGAATGGATCAGATGTAATGTAATCTAAACTGAGGCTYCCCATATAATCAACKATCAGGATGAGCTATTTCTCCATTTGCAAGAGCCTAAATCAAATCATTAAAATACAGATGTATTGTTACCTCTATGGCCACGATGAGATGGGGCCTGTGTAGGCTTCATGAATGAGAAATGCAGTACTACGTGACGTTGGAGGAGGGTTATTGTTGTGTGCTCATACTATTTCCATTGTGCATCCCAGCTGTTATTCAGGTAAACGGCTATACSTCAGACTGTGAAGTTGAGGCCGATYGCYCCACRATAACAATGACAACATCAGAGCMWTTCAGCCAATCGGATCACAGTAATGGAATGAGAGGAAATGACATCAGACCCTCCCGCTACCTATCAGAGCCACAGGAAGATGAGTGGCCAGGGACTTAATTCTGATTTTCAACTAAATATTATTTTTTAAATTACTTTTTTTTCAAAGAATAAAACCTACATGGGAAAATAACTGAGCAGATTCTTCCTTGACAGTTCCTGGATACAATCCCTTTTTTTTTTTTAAGTCTCATCCATGCAATATAAATATACTGAACTATAAACATCCAATGAACATTCTTTGTTTCTTAGGTCATTGAAAAAACTGTTGGGGAGGGCTTAAATAAAGTGTAACCACTGAGGTCAAATGTCATCATAGCTTCTCTATTTTACATTTTTCTAAGGAACTTTCGAAGCCCCCGGCGGCTGGACTTTCCCTAACGAAGACGTGTTGTTGTCAGTAGCTTGATATGAACATCACTGTGGTGGAAAAGAGATTGATGAAGTAGATGTATATAGATATTCATTTTGACATCACAGCATCTGTTCAATGATGTTTTAACCACAGCATTGAAAATTCTGTCAAAACAGTTGACACTTTAGCAAAGTGCAGAATCTAAATGTAAACACCAGTGGACACCGATTAATTGTTTCTCGCCCCCTGTAGGATAGGAGTAGCAGCAGCTACCATACTTCAAACTGCTTTACCCTGCCCTCTAGTGTTATCAGCTAGCATTTACAGCTAAATGCAGGCCAACTGAAATCAGTTGCGYKCTGCGTTCGCACAGGCAGCCCAAGTCTGATATTGTTTTCCATTGGTCTTTTGACCAATAACATCAGATCTTTACACATCAGATATTTTTTGGAGCTGATCGGATTGGTCAAAAGACCAATTAGTTTGAAAAAATATCAGAATTGGGCTGCCTGTGTAAACACAGCCCTTTAGGCACAGACCAAGGGTAAGCACACCTTCCCCAAATCTTAACCAATCGGAGTGAATAACGCTGAACTGACTTTCGATCACAGCGTATACATAAATACACATTGAAGGGAAGAGTTAGAACATGGGTCCCATAAAGAGGCAATGTCTGTATTTGTAGTGTGGAGCATCAGGTGGTATATTTGGACACAGAACAGCCACATACAACACAAAAGGGAACATTCAATGGCATTGTGAACTATCTTAGTGCTATATGAGGAAAAACATTGGGAATGTTTACACAGTTCACCCTGCACTGTACCATGACAACATTCAAAACATACCATTGACAATATTTCCCAGTGAAATAGCACACTAATTAAAAATATCTTAAATGTTGTCCATTAAGTACTGGTTTTAAAACAACGATGATCATATTTTTAAAACTATGGCACTTATATACCAAGTCCTAGACTGTTTTCTAATGAGAATCATGAACGTTGAGTTGATGAACGAGATCCTTCCAGTGGTTTCAGTCTGCCTTCTTGAAGAGTTGCCTGGCGACCACATCTCCAACTCTCATCTCCTAGAGGGCAAAAAAGGACGGGTTGAGAAGAGGGTGGAGAAAGAGAAAAGAGGGAGGAGTTTGGATGAGTGAGTTTGGGTGTGGGAGTGTGTGTGTGAGAGTGAGTGTGTGTGTGCATGCGTGGGAAAAGATCATTAATGGACTCAGTCACAATAAAAACGCTGTACTCTTTTCTCTCCGGACTGTAATCCTATCTCCCCTATCTCTCTCTCCTCTTCCTCGCTCTCTCCCCTTCCTTATCTCTACCCCCCACACATGTACTTCCCAGCTCTCAATCTCACTCCCCCCCGCGCCCCTCCCTCCCTCTCTTCTTGTGTTACTCACCAAATCCACCCTTTACTGCCTGATCCCCAGTGGTATTTATTTACAAACTTCTCTTTCGGATTTGAACAAAATATCAATGAGGTATTGTTTTCTATTAGAAGCATTTGGGAGCGGTTTAATAAAACAATGCTGATTGTTTGAAATCGTAATCAGCATTTGCATGTAATCACAAGCAAAAACAGATTTCCCAACTAAAGTCCATCTGAAGCACAGGCCTAAACAGCAGCTTGTGATTCTCCTTCAAATCCCTTCACTATGAAGAGTCTTGTTGAAGTTTAGCTCATTAAAATGGTAACAAACAATAACCTTTCCTTATTCTTCCTGTTCCTGCCCATTCCTTCACCCTGAAGACTCTTAAGTGTTTTCCTCTGTTTCTTTCTCCTTCTTCGGGCCCCACACATTTCTTTCCCATGTACAGGCAACAAGTAAGGAGGTTTGAGGGCCATA
>NW_019951943.1:0-4691 GCF_002910315.2 Salvelinus sp. IW2-2015 | reverse complement strand
CGTGTCAATGAAAACATCATTAAAGTAGTTGGTAATATCAGTGGGCTTTGTGATGAATGACCCATCTGATTCAATGAATGATGGAGCTGAGTTTGCCTTTTTGACCCACATGTCATTAAGGTGCTGCAAAGCTTTTTACTGTCATTCTTTATGTCATTTATCTTTGTTTCATAGTGTRYTTTCTTCTTCTTTTCTTTCAGTTTAGTCACATGATTTCTACATTTYCAMTACGTTTGCCAATCAGTTGGGCTGCCAGACTTATTCCTTTTGCCTCATCCCTCTCAACCTCATCCCTCTCAACCATACACTTTTTTAAATTCCTCATCAGTCCACAGGGATTTAACAGTTTTTACAGTCATTTTCTTAATGGGTGCTTATTAGTAACTGGYATAAATGTGTCKAGTGCAGCGTCTGGTTYCTCCTCATTACACACCACYGACCAACAAATATTCTTTACATCAACAACATAGGAATCACTACAAAACTTATTGAATGACCTCTTATGCACTATATTAGGCCCAGCCTTAGGAACTTTGGTTTTCCTAGATATGGCTATTATATTGTGATCACTACATCTGATGAATCTGGATACTGCTTTAACGCAAATTTCTGCAGCATTAGTTAATATGTGATCAATACATGTTGATGATTTCATTCCTGTGCTGTTTGTAACGACCCTGGTAGGTTGACTGATAACCTGAACCAGGTTGCAGACACTGGTTACAGTTGAAGCTTTTTGTTGAGTGGGCAGCTTGATGAAAGCCAGTCAATATTTAAATCACCCAGAAAATATACCTCTGTGTTGATATCACATACATTATCAAGCATTTCACAGATATTATCCAGATACTGACTGTTATCACTTGGTGGTCTATAGCAGCTTCCCACCAGAATGGGCTTTAGGTGAGGCAGATMAACCTGTAGTCATATTACTTCAACAGTATTTAACATGAGATCCTCTCTAAGCTTGACAGGAATATGTCTCTGAACACACATGGCAACACCWCCATTGACATTCCTGTCTCTTCTGAAGATGTTGAAAACATGTGTTTATACCACTGTATCATAAAAGGTATAATCTAAGTGAGTTTCAGAGACAGTCAGTAAATTAATATTATCCGTTACTAGCAAGTTATCAATTTCATTAACCTTGTTTCTTAGGCTACATATGTTAATGTGGGCTATTTGTAGCACAGTTATCTGGGATTTTTTAATGATTTTATTGCTTTACTGGGAGGCTAATCAGAAGTAGACATGACAGTGATATTTATATTGGAGCTGTTAGTGCAGGGTGAGCTGCACACAGTGGTCTTCCTATAGGACACACCACCTCAGTGTTAACAGTGGTCTGTTAACAGTGGTCTTCCTACTAGGACACACCACCTCAGTGTTAACAGTGGTCTTCCTACTAGGACACACCACCTCAGTGTTAACAGTGGTCTTCCTCCTAGGACACACCACCTCAGTGTTAACAGTGGTCTTCCTACTAGGACACACCACCTCAGTGTTAACAGTGGTCTTCCTACTAGGACACACGTCCTCAGTGTTAACAGTATAACTCTGGTTCATAGGCTCATGATTACTGCATCCAATAGCTGTAGGATTAACAAAGGTATTCAGGGCAAATAGAGGGACATAAATTAAGTTACTTACATTGTGTCTGCCAACGCCCGTGGGATAATGTACATTAATGCAGAATTATGACGACTCATTGTCACAATGGTAAGGATTACCTGAGCTGGTCTTGGGTCATTGATAAGTCATTGTTTCAACGCAGCCTTGAAATGCGTGGACAGAGTCCAGGAGCCAAGATGATTTGGATGGACTCATTCCTGTAGAGTATCTTCTGTTTCCAGAAGGTGTCAAAGTTTTCTATAAAAGTGACTCCAGCAGAGCTACAGTCTTTTAGCCAGATGTGTAATGCCAGCAGTCTGCTGAATCTTTCACACCCGCGGCCCAACGATGGTACTGGACCTGAAATGATGGGCTGTTTTTTAGAGGCTTTTAATGTTAAAATCAGTTCTTTAAAATCAATTTTCAGATGTTCCGAGCTCCTGATGTCGTTTGACCCCACGTGGGCTATGACATTGTCAGCTCCCGGCATCTGTCGTAGAACAGTCGGAAGCAGCCTTTTGGTGTCCTGTACTCGTACGTCTAGGTAGAACAGGGTTTATGCCTTGAGAACCAAGATGTTTCTCACCATAGAGCTGCGTATGATGACAGCTGGCGATGTTAAATGGGCCGGTCTCTCAGGCAGCCTCACGGTCTGATGAGGCTGGGAGCTCCGAGGATCTGAACCCGAGATAGATGCCACCTGAGACGGAGACAGAACAGAGGACGAAGACGCAGGCACCTCTGGATCTGATCTTGAATGYGAAGCCACCAAGGAAGGCGGCCTTGGAACCTCTGGATCCAGCCACAAGCTGTTTCTGGTCGGTGTCAGGTCCGGGCTCAACATCTCCAAGMAGACCCCCGTTGCCAGAGGACGCTGTCTTCGAACTTCCACGGCGAGTGACGTATCTCCATGGCTGGTTGGTTGGGTCGAGAACAGCTCTGTTCTCCAGGGAAGAGGGAGACCCCTTCGGGGATGGAATCCTGCTGAGCCACGGCCAGCCGGCTGTGGACAGCCAACACGGCGGCGAGACTTCCACCAGACCAGAGCGGCGTCCGGCTACTGGGGTGGAAGAAAACGAAAACAGTAGGCGGGCGTTGATTCCCCTGTAGCTTGTGTAGGTTTGCCACTTCCCCCTCTGCGGAACCTGGATGGATCCCGGGACCGACAGCAGCGCTCACAGGGAACTAAGCCCAACAGAACCACAGGATCCAAAATAAAAATACAAGTATATAGAAACACTGTCAGCTTTACAAAAACAATCAACCCGAAGTCTCTCGTTCAGCTTTCGGCGTTCAACAGCGTTCGACAACAAACATGCGGCACTTGAATATTTTGTCTTGCCCATTTACCCTCTGAATGGCACACAATCCTCAAGTCTTAAAAAAATAATTATTTAACCTGTCTTCTCCCCGTCATTTACACTGATTGAAGTGGATTTAACAYGTGACATCAATACACCTGGATTCACCTGGTCTGTCAATGTCATGGAAAGAGCACGTTTCCTAATGTTTTGTACGCTCAGTGTATAAAAACTGATGGTAATATATACATGTACACAGGAGTACTAGTGACAGTAGCAGGATGAATAGATGGATACTAATAGTAATGGCAATCAGCTCTCAATGAACTGCAGTATATCAGAAGCAATACATCTAATCAGTAATCATTTTAGCAGCGCGTAGGTGTGAGGGGGGAAAGCAGTTGTTGGCCATTTAAAAGTCTTTATAGCTAGGAGATAGAGTTCTCCAAGTCCTCTATTCTCCAAGTCTCTATTCTCCAAGTCCTCTTTATCCAAGTCCTCTATTCTCCAATCCTCTAATTACTCCAAGTTCCTCTCTATACTCCCAAGTCTCTATTCTCCAAGTCCTCTATTCTCCAAGTCTCTAGTTCCAAGTCCTCTATACTCCAAGTCCTCTATTCTCCAAGTCCTCTATTCTCCAAATCCTCTATACTCCAAGTCCTCTTACTACTCCCAAGTCCTCTATTCTCCAAGTCCTCTATTTCTCCAGTCCTCTATTCTCCAAGTCCTCTTATTCTCCAAGTCCTCTATACTCCAAGCCTCTATTCTCCAAGTCCTCTATTCTCCAAGTCCTCTATTTCTTCAGTCCTCTATTCTCCAAGTCTCCAAGTCTCTATTCTCCAAGTCCTCTATTCTCCAAGTCCTCTATAACTCCAATCCTCTATTCTCCAAGTCCTCTATACTCCAAGTCTCTTTCTCCAAGTCCTCTATACTCCAAGTCCCTAACTCCAAGTCCTCTTATTATCTCCAAGTCCTCTTATCCAAGTCCTCTATTCTCCAAGCCTCTATTCTCCAAGTCTCTATACTCCAAGTCCTTTACTCCAAGTCTCTATTCCAAGTCCTCTATACTCCAAGTCCTCTATCTCCAAGTCCTCTTTCTCCAGTCCTCTATACTCCAAGCCTCTATTCTCCAAGTCCTTCTATTCTCCAAGTCCTCTATTCTCCAAGTCCTCTATTCTCCAAGCCCTCTATACTCCAAGTCCTGTATCTCAAGACATCTTTACAGTGGAATAGTTTGAGCCTGAATTTGTAAAATGTTTAAATGGAAATATTTATATCTCAGGGGACTGTGACATTTCCTCATTAGTGGTTGCTAGAGGTCCTCTTTCTGGTTTGTATCTGAAATATGTTTGATGGATTATTCCACTGTGTATTTATTCCACTGTGTATATATTCCGTGTGTATTCAGGTTTCACTGTGTATTTATTCCACTGTGTATTCATTCCACTGTGTATGTATTCCACTGTGTATATTCCACTGTGATTCATTTTCCACTGTGTATATATTCCACTGTGTATTCATTCCACTGTGATATTTATTCCACTGTGTATTTATTCACTGTGTATTATTCCACTGTGTATATTATTCCACTGTGTATTCATATTCCACTGTGATTCAGTTCCACTGTGTATCTTATTCTCACTGTGTATTTATTCACTGTGTATATATCTCCACGTGTATCATATCCACTGTGTATTTATTCTACTGTGTATTTTATTCCACTGTGTATTCATTCCACTGTGTATATCTTCCACATGTTATTCATTCCACTGTGTA
>NW_019951942.1:0-4691 GCF_002910315.2 Salvelinus sp. IW2-2015 | reverse complement strand
GGGAGCGGATTCTGACTTAGTCTGCGCGCAGTCCGAAAGCAGCCACGAACGGCGGCGTGTCCCGCTCCTGAGTAGGCACAAACCGCTGGCGAATAGAAGCAAGCGTACCCGAACGCCGGGGCTGGCAGGCTAACTTGGCAGAGTGAAGCCACTGGAAGGGGAACAGGCCAGACGAAGTAGAGACAGGAACGACAGAAGGTTACTAGGACAAGCGCGCGGGCGACGGCCAGTTGTGGAGTGAGTGCTTGCTTTTACTTGTCTCTCAATTCCCCAGACAGTCAAACCCGACAACACGGCCTGCAGGGAGAATCCCCCTCGGGGTCGGTAGAAGCACAGAAGAATAAAGAGACGGGATAAGGCATCAGGCTTGGTGTTGCTTATTTCCCGGGCGATAGGAAATCACGACCTCGGAAAGAGCGAAAAACAACGCCGCCACGAGCTTGAACGTGCATTAAGTCGTCTGCAGAACGGATGTACTCAAGGTTCTTAATGGTGCAGTCAAACGACAAAAAGGGACGGTCCGCTCCCCTCCAACCACTGTCCGCATTTCGCTATGCTAAGCGGATGGCGCAGGCAGTTTCGCGGTTACCCCACATCATAGTTTCGTTCCGATGGCGACAGGCGATGAGAAAAGTAAGCGCAAGGATGGACACGTTATCGTCAGAATGGAAAGCGCTGAGACACGAATTGGCTCCCACGCCCACCTCTGAAGCGTCCAACCTCGGACAATGATCTTGTTTAGTGACGTCAGGAGAACAAGGATAGGGGCGCCTGTAAAAACGCTTCTTCGAGGAGATCAAAAGCTCCCTGGCGGAAACCGGACCACTTCAAAGCATAGTCTTGACAGAAGTCAGAGCTGTTGAGAGGGGCACCACTTGGACCGAATTAGAATGAAACCGCCGTAGAAATTAGCGACACGCGAGAAAGCGCGGCAACTCGAGCACGTGACTTAGGAACGAGCAATCGGCCTGACAGCCTGGACCTTAGCGGGATCCATCTGAAATGCCTTCAGCGGAAATAAAGAAACGAGAAATGTGACAGAGGAGAATGAAGGCGCACTTCTCAGCTTCACGGTAGAGACCAATTTCTCTAAAAGGCGGCTGGAGTACAGACGTCGCAGTGCTGAACATGAATCTCGAGTGGACGGTGGAAAAAATAGGTATCTGTCAAGGTAAACGAAAACAAGATGTTCAGGGCATGTTCTCAGTACATCATTAACTAAAATGCCTGAAAGCACAGCTTGGAAGCATTAGCGGACCCGAACGGCAGAAACCCGGTAATTCAAATGTCCCTAACGGAGTGTTAAACGCCGTTTTCCACCTCGTCCGCCCTCTCTGATGCGTACGAGATGGTAAAGCGTTACGAAGGGTCCAACTTAGTAAAGAACTGGCTCCCTGCAAAACTTCGAAGGCTGACGACATAGGGGAAGCGGATAACGATTCTACGCGTTTAATGTCATTCAGCCCTCTGATAATCCACGCAGGGGCCCCCCCCGGGGGGCCCCAATAGAGGGTAAAATTAACAAACCCCCCGGTCCTTCTTGCTTAACAAGAAAAACCCCGCTCCCGGCGGGAGAGGAAGAAGGCACCACGGTAACCGGCGGTCGAGAGAAACAGACATGATAATCCCTCGAGAGCCTTACGTTCGGGAGCCGACAGAGAGTATAGTCTACCCCGAGGGGGGGTGGTTCCCCGGAAGGAATCAATACAATACAATCAACGACCGTGAGGAGGAAGAGAGCTGGCTCCTGGACGCCTGAAGACCGTGCGCAGATCATGAGTATTCCTCCGGCAACTCCCTGTCCAATCAACCAGGTTCCTCCTGATAGAGGGGACAAGAAGAAACAGGAGGGATAGCAGACATTAAACACTTTTACATGCACAAGCACCGTTCCAGATAGGAAATTAGAATTACTAGTTCCAATTTAATAGAAGGATTATGAATACTAGGCCAGGGATGACCCAAACAACAGGCTGTAAAGAGGTGAACGAAAAATCAAAAGGATAATGGTCTCACTGTGGGTTACCAGATTACTGTGAGGGTTTAAAGGTAGTGTCTCACACATCCTGATACTGGGGAGAAGCTACATTAAGGCGAACATGGGCGTGGGGCTTCCCTAGACTGTCTGAGAGGAATGTCTGTTTCCGGAGGCCGCATGCTTCGTCCATAAAACAACCCTCAGCCCCAGAGGGTCTATGCAAAGGCACTGCCGGAAGCAGCGAACCCGGTCCAGCTTTTTAGATGGACCGACAAGGTAGTAAGGAATCTTGATGGAGAGGACCTGAGTAGCCTAGCGCTCACCAAGTAGCCCTCACGCTTACTGATGAGCTCTGGCTTTTTACTGGACATGACATGACAAAATGTCAGCAGAACCGGCAATAGAGGCATAAGGCGGTTGGTGATTCCTCCGTTCCTCCCCTCTTAGTCGAGATGCGAATACCTCCCAGCTGCATGGGCTCAGTCCTCTGAGCGGTGGGAGGAGATGGTTGAGATGCGGAGAGGGGAAACATCCGTTAACGCCGAGCCTCTCTTCCACGAGCTCGGTGACGAAGATTCTACCGTGTTCTAATGCGGATGGCGAGTGCAATCAAAGAGTCCACGCCTGGAAGGGAACCTTCCCGGGAGAAGAATCTCATCCTTAACCTCAGCGTGGAGTTCCCTCCAGAAAACGAGCGAGCAACGCCGGCTCGTTCCAGTCACTGGAATGCAGCAAGAGTGCGAAACTCTGATAGAGTAATCCGTTATGGATCGGATCCCTTGACATAGGGAAGCAGGGGCCCTGGGAAGCTCTTCCAAAAACTGAACGATCAAAACCCGTTCATCTCCTCTTTAAAGTTCTGATAAACGTTAGAAACATCCAGCCTTGCCTCAGATAGGGCTTGCCCACTCGCGAAGCCCGACCAGTAAAGGAGTGTATGACGTAAGCGATCCGAGCTCTCTCTCTTGAGTATGTGTTGGGCTGGAGAGAGAACACAATATCACACTGGGTGAGAAAGGAGCGACACTCAGTGGGCTGCCCAGAGTAACATGGTGGGTTATTAACCCTAGGTTCCGGAGACTCGGAAGACCAGGAAGTAGCTGGTGGCACGAGACGAAGACTCTGAAACTGTCCTGAGAGATCGGAGACCTGAGCGGACAGGGTCTCAACGGCATGACGAGCAGCAGACAATTCCTGCTCGTGTCTGCCGAGCATTGCTCCCTGGATCTCGACGGCAGTGTAGCGAGAATCCGTAGTCGCTGGGTCCATTCTTTGTCGGATTCTTCTGTTATGCTGGTGAATGAGGACCCAAAAGCGACTTAAAGAAACAGAGTCTTTATTCCAGGCTTAAACAAATTCTCCTGGAAATTATCATAGGTAAATCCAAAACAGGAAACTGAAAGCCTCTCGTCAGTAGAGAGGAACGACTGGAGACGCGACCACAGACTGCAGGTCGCTTCAGGAAGGCACAGGCCGTAGCTGACATAGACACCTGCTCACACGCAGCATCTGAAGAAGGCAAAAACACGACAGGGCGGAACAAGGACACAGAACAGCAAACATCAAACAAGAATCCGACAAGGACAGAAGCGGAAAACAGAGGGAGAAATAGGGGACAGGTGTGAAAGAGTAAATGAGGTAGTTTAGGAGAATGAGAAACAGCTGGGAGCAGGAACGGAACGATAGAGAGAGAGAGCGAGAGAGGGAGAGAGGGAGGGGGAGAGAGAGGGATAGAAAGAGGGAAAGAACCTAATAAGACCAGCAGAGGGAAGCACAGGGACAAGACATGATGATCAAAGACAAAACATGACAGGGATGGTAGCCATCCACTGATAGTGAAATAGAGAAGAGGTTGAAGGTCCCCTGCTGATCTTGATAATCGATCAGACATTAGCCACTGTAGCTGAGATCCAAAAGACCCCACATGAAGGGTATTGTAAATATTGGTTATGGTCCTGTAATACATATTTATTAAAGCCTTGTCAGCATTTCCCCTTTGACCGATGCACAGATGCACTGGGCTTGACAGTCTAGACCCTCTATTTCTGAAACTATCCGCCGCCATWGTCGCAACCCCTATTACCAGCCTGTTCAACCTCTCTTTCATATCGTCTGAGATCCCCAAGGATTGGAAAGCTGCCGCGGTCATCCCCCTCTTCAAAGGGGGAGACACCCTGGACCCAAACTGTTACAGACCTATATCCATCCTGCCCTGCCTATCTAAGGTCTTCGAAAGTCAAGTTAATAAACAGATCACTGACCATCTCGAATTCCACCGTACATTCTCCGCTGTGCAATCCGATTTCCGAGCCAGTCACGGGTGCACCTCAGCCACGCTCAAGGTACTAAACGATATCATAACCGCCATCGATAAAAGACAGTACTGTGCAGCCGTCTTCATCGACCTGGCCAAGGCTTTCGACTCTGTCAATCACCATATTCTTATCGGCAGACTCAGTACCCTCGGTTTTTCTGATGACTGCCTTGCCTGGTTCACCAACTACTTTGCAGACAGAGTTCAGTMTGTCAAATCGGAGGGCATGTTGTCCGGTCCTCTGGCAGTCTCTATGGGGGTACCACAGGGTTCAATTCTCGGGCCGACTCTTTTCTCTCTATATATCAATGATGTTGCTCTTGCTGCGGGCGATTCCCTGATCCACCTCTACGCAGACGACACCATTCTATATACTTCCGGCCCTTCCTTGGACACTGT
>NW_019951941.1:0-4694 GCF_002910315.2 Salvelinus sp. IW2-2015 | reverse complement strand
GGGTGCCTAGGATTGCAGTCTATCTCCCATATTCTTACCTTAGATAGTACGACACTTTAGTCCACTCTGATTAGTCAGGACTAGAAGGGCATAGGAGTGACCCCACCTGAGTTATCCCACCTGTCGGAACTCTGAAGACAAAAGTCTCCCTCCAAGAGACATTCTATTGTTGTATGGACTGCTTCCAATTAGTCTGGTTCCAAAGGGTTTCTTTTGGAGGTAGGATCCTGTTACTAAAGCTCAGACAACTGACAAGTAGGAATTTGTTTTTGGAGAAAGATTAGAGCAGGTCACTAGAGGTCAAAGACCAGAGAAGAACGGAGACTAGCTCGGAGTGACACACAGTAGTCTGCGTCTGAATAGAGACTATACTCTATATGCGGTAAACATAGTGCACTACTTTGATCAGGGCCCATAGGGCTAAGTGATGCACTATAAATAGGGAATAGGGTGCCACTTGGGACGCTATATAGGGAATAGGGTGCCATTTGGGACACTATATAGGGAATAGGGTGCCATTTAGGACACTATATAGGGAATAGGGTGCCATTTGGGACACTATATAGGGAATATGGTGCCATTTGGGACACTACATAGGGAATAGGGTGCCATTTGGGACACTATATAGGGAATAGGGTGCCATTTGGGACACACTAATGAACCCCATGTCATGACTGTTTCTTGGATAACACTGCCTGGACTTCAATAGCAAAGTGTGATTATACATTTCCCATGTTTCTTTTGTTTTTGTTTTCTTCTTTCCTGTCGGAAAGACACATTTTATTCCCTCCTCGTTTTTTCTTGGACGTCCAATATTAAACGTGTTTGTATCTCTCCGTGTGTTTCTTCACTAGATATGACTACATAGAGATCCGTGATGGAAACAGCGAGAAGGCAGACCTGTTGGGTAAACACTGCAGTAACATCGCCCCTCCAGCCGTCATATCCTCGGGCCCCGTCCTCCTCGTCAGGTTCGTCTCTGACTACGCTCACCAGGGGGCTGGCTTCTCGCTGCGGTATGAGATCTTCAAGACCGGTGAGTCTGATATTCACAATGGCAAAGTGTACATCAAACTAGACAAATACATTAGGACRAATCAACTCTGTCAGGCGTAGAGACTATGGGTGATATAAACATTTAGGACCAGTTTTGCGGTCACRGAGTTATTCTGGCAATAGCTAGCTAGACAAATATGTTGATACATATTGCATCTTCTATTAATAGCTATCCTCTAAGGAGTGATGAGCATCCATCACCTGTTGTTTTTGAATGTTTGTTTAAGAGGTTCACATGTCAAGCACAGTTTATTTAAGAAAATTAAAATAATTAGGATTAATCTCTATGTGTTAACCGTTGTGAAATGGCTATCTAGTTTAGCGTGAGTCGGCCGCTAATAGGCATTTTCAATCGGGTGACGTCAACTTCGCTGAGACGTTAAAGTCTAATTGTTTACCCGTTGCTCAGCAAGGGCGGCGGGCTTTTGTGAGGCGATGGGTAACGATGCTGTCGTGGGAGCATGTTGATGTGTGGCAGAGGGTCCCTGGTTCGAGCCCAGGTAGGGGCGAGGAGGGAGGGACGGATAGGCAACAACTGTTACATAAGGAGGATATTATCACATCATTATATCTAATCAAGGAATATATTCACAGTCATTATCTCTAATGAGGAATATAATCGACATATTATCTCTAATAAGGAATATATCATATCATTACTCTAATAAGGATTATATCACATCATTATCTCTAATATAGGATATATAATCATTAATCTCTAATAAGGAATATATCCACATCATTATCCTAATGAGGACTATACCAACATCATTATCTAGAGGAATATATCACATCATTATCTCAATAAGGATATATCACTATATTATTCTAATTAAGCGAATATATCACATCATTATCTCTAATAAGGAATATATCGACATCAATTATCTTAAGGAATAATCAATCATTATCTCAATAAGGAATATATCACATCATTAATCTCTAATGAGGAATAATATCCATAATTATATCTAATGAGGAAATATCATCACATCATTATTCTAAATGAGGAATTATCACATTCATTATCTATAAGGAGGAATAATAATCACATCATTATCTATAAGAGGAATATATCAATTATTATCTCTAATGAAAGGAATATATCACATCATTTATCTCTAATGAGGAATATATACATCATTATCTCTATGAGGAATATATCACATGCATTATCTATAAGGAGAATATATAGCATCCATTATCTCTAATGGGATAATATCACATCATCTATGTCTAATAAGGAATATATCACAATCATTATTTAATGAGGAATAATATCACTATTATCTATAAGGAGAATAATATCACATCATTATCTCTAATACAGGAATATATCACATCATGTATCTCTAATGAGGAATATAACATCATTATCTATAAGGAGGAATATAATCACATCATTAATCATCTAATGAGGAATATAATCGACATCCTTACCCTCTTCTAAGTGAGGAAATATATCAGCATCATTATCTCTAATGAGGAATATATCATGCATCATTAATCTATTAAGGAGGAATATATCACATCATTAGTCTATATGGAGGAATATATCCATCATTAATCTCTAATGAGGAGATATATCACATCATTATCTCTAATGAGGAATATATAGCAATCCTTATCTTCTAAATAGGAATATATCAGCATCATGTATCTATAAGGAGTGAATATATAAGCATCATTATCTATAATGAGGAATTATACACATCATTATTCTAATTAAGGAATATATCACATCATTATTCTAATGAGGAATATATCAATCATTATCTATATAGGAGGAATATATCAATCATTATCCTAATAGGATTATCACATCATTATCTCCAATGAGGAATATATCACAATCTTATCTACTAAGGAGGATATATCACCATATTAATCTCTAATAAGGAATATATCAGCCTCATTATCTCTAATGAGGAATATAAATCACATCAATTATCTCTAATGGAGGAATATATCTATTCATTATCTATAAGAGGAATTATATCACATATTATCTCTAAGGAGGAATGTATGACATATTATCTCTTATTAAGGAATATATCACATCATTATCTCTAAGGAGGAATGTATCACATCATCTATCTATAAGGAGGAATATAATCACATCATTATCGTCTAAGGAGGGAATGTATCACATTCATTTCATAAGGAGGAATATATCAATCAATTATCTCTAAGGAGGAATGCTATCACATTCATTATCTCTAAGGAGGAATGTAAATTCATTATCTATAAGGATGGATATATCACATCATTATCTCTAAGAGGATATACTCAATCATTATCTATAAGGCGGAATCATATACATCATTATCTTCTAAGGAAGTATATCCACATCATTATCTCTAAGGAGGAATATATACATCATTATCTCTAAGGAGGAATTATAAATCATTATCTCAAGGAGGAATATATATCATTAATCATCTAAGAGGAGGAATATTATACATCATTATCTCTAAGGAGGAATGTATACCACATCATTATCATAAGGAGGAATATATCACACTCATTATCTTAAGAGGAATATATCACATTTATCTATGAGGAATTATATCACAATCAATTATCTATGAGGAATATATCACAGTATGGTGTACCTGGTAGAGGCTTGGAGGCCTGGTGTGGATGGGGGCCGCTGGTGGACCTTGGGGCCTGGTAAGACCTGGGGCCCTGGTAGAAGCTGGGGTTCCCTGGTGAGATCTGGTTGCCCTGGTAGCGGCGCGGGCCTGGTAGAAGCTGGGAGCGCTGGTAGACGCCTCGGGGCCTGGTAGCAACGCCCGGGGGCCTGGTAGAAAAGCCTCTGGGGCCCTGGTAGAAGCCCGGGGGCCCTGGTAGAGGCCTGGGGGCGCTGGTAGAGGTGGGGGCCTATTGAGTCCGGGGACCCTGTAGAGGCCTTGGGGCCTTGGTAGAAGCTGGGGGCCCTGGGTGAAGTCCTGGGGGCCCTGACATAATCTTCTCTTCATCGGTACTGCACCTGTTGGAGAAGGAAAATACCTTAAATATTCAGATCAAGTGCTGGAAATACACAGAGGTCAGTCGTTTCTGTCCACCCTACATCCGCTGGGGGTAGAGGAGGAAAAGGAGGAGGAAGGAAGGGAGGGGAGATGGGGGCGGAGGAGGGGGGAAAGGGGAGGGGAGGAGGGTAGAGAGATGGGGGCGGGAGGAGGGGGGAAAGGGGAGGAGAGGAGGGAGGAGAGGAGGGGCGGGAGGAGGGGGGAAAGGGGAGGAGAGGAGGGAGGAGAGGAGGGGGCGGGAGGAGGGGGGAAAGGGGAGAGAGGAGTGGGCGGAAAAAAAAAAAAAAGAAAAAAAAAAGGAGAAGAAGAGAGGGGAGATGGGGCGGCGGGGAGGAGGGGGGAAGGGGAGGAGAGGAGGGAGGAGAGGAAGGGAGGGGAGATGGGGCGGGAGAGGGAGAAAGGGAGGAGAGGTGGGAGGCGTGAGAGGAGGAGGGAGATGGGGGGCGGGAACGGAGGAGGGGGAAAGGAGGGGAGGCGGGGAGAGAGATGGGGGGGGGAGGTAGGGGGAAAGGAGGGGAGGAGGGAGGAAGAGGAAGAAGAGGTCGGGAGATGGGTCGGCCGGGAGGAGGGGGAAAGGGGAGGGGAGGAAAAGGAGGAGAAGGGGGT
>NW_019951940.1:0-4695 GCF_002910315.2 Salvelinus sp. IW2-2015 | reverse complement strand
TTTTATTTGATTTTTACTTAAAAAAAAAAAAAACCCCGTGCTAAACCTAGGTCTGCTTTCTCTTCTCTGAGATCACACCTGCTGTATTATACTGCATTATAAACTGGCTGGTTCGAGCATTTAGCATGCGATTGGCTGAAAGCCGGGTATATCAAACCGTGCTACGCCACGGGAATGACTTAAAAGTACTTTTACTGTTCTAATTAAGTTGGTAATCAGATTTTTTAGAATACGCAATAAGGCACTTCGGGTTTGTGGTATATGGAAAAAAAACCCCCCACATCACAGGGCTAAGGGCGCTAGTGGCAACACAGCCGGTGTTATTATGGGAACTACGAGCCCGCAAAGGATAGTGGAGTTACATTAACAGTACATATTAGCCGGGCTAGGTTGTTGATAGTAAGTACAGTACCTATTAGCAGGCCTAGGCTGTTTGGATCGTACAGTGCAGTACATATTAGCAGGGTAGGCTTGATGTACAGTGCAGTAATCTAGCAGGCGCTTAGGCTGTGACATAGTATAGTAAGCAGTACCATAATAGCAGGGCTAGTTGTGATAGTACAGTAACAGTAAATATTCAGAGCAGGGCTAGGTTTGTGATAGTACAGTACAGTACCATAATTAGCAGGCCCTATGGCTGTGATAGTACAGTGCAGTACATTATTAGCAGGGCTGGCTGTGATTGTATAGTACAAAGTACAATATAGCAGGGCTAGGCCCTGTGATAGTACAGTACAGTACATCTTAGGCAGTGGGGGCCGGCTGTGATAGTACAGTAACAGTACTAATCAGGGCTAGGCTGTGATAGTACAGTACATGTACATATTAGCAGGGCTAGGCTGTGATAGTACAGTACAGTACAGTACTATTAGCAGGACTAGGCTGTGATAGTACAGTACAGTACGTACATATTGCAGGATAGGCTGTGATAGAGTACAACAGGACATATAAAGCCAAGGACTACGGCTGTGATAGTACAGTACAGTACGTACATATTAGCAGGACTAGCTATTAGTACAGTACAGTACATCTTAGTGGGCTAGGTTGTGATAATACAGTAAGTACATAGTAAGTCAGTGCATGTACATCCTAAGCGACAGGGCTAGCGTGTGATAGTATAGTAAGTACCAATAAGCAGGGCTAGGCTGTGATAGTGAAGTACAGTATAATGAAGCAGGGCTATGGCTGTGATATTACAGTAACAGTAGCATATTAAGAGCCAAAAGGGCCTTTAAGGCTGTGATAGTACAATACAGTACATATTAGCAGGGCTAGGGCTGTGATAGTCAATACATAGGACATATTTACAGGGCTAGGCTGCTGATACATAAGTACAGTACAGTCATAGTTAGCAGGGCTTAGGCTGTGATAGTACAGTAACGAGTAAGTACATATTAGCAGGGCTATGGTTGTGAAAGTAGAAGTACATGTACAGTATCAGTACACAGTACAGTACAGTACATACATCCAGTACAGTACATACAAGTACATATTAGCAGGGCTAGGCAACCAAGAATAACACAATAAAGTTCAAGCAGATGATTTCCATTGTGGTGCTTTGTAGGGAGAAGAGGGGAACGCATGCGAGTTGGGAATTGCAGTGGCAACTCACAAAGAAACCGACAAAATGTTGGTTTGTTTCTTAAAAAATTGGAGTCTAATTGGTTAAGTTCATTCTAATACAACAACTTTATGGACAGGTACATATCCTTGTCTCACATTACCCTTAATATATACAACAATCATCCTAGTATAATACAAACCAATCACAGTATGATTAATAATATCACGTAGACCATAATGCTATCCCGGGGGAATTCCTTCTCAGCACGTACTATACTCTTTTTACGACTCACTTAGGAGACATGCTACTATTTAGCATTTTCCCCAGTGAGTAACTTGAAACTACCCGATGCGAAGGTAATACATTTCAAATTCTTAAGCAAGACTATTCTAAAAATGGCAGATGATTAATAATGTTTATTTCTCCGTACATATTAAATCTAGAAGGAACAACATCAGTTATGGTTGTCCCGGACTGAGTTAAAGTAGTTACATAGGTCTGGGGAACCCATGCTCGGGGACAAGTTTATAAACGGAACCGTTTAATCTGACAGCTCTCTCCTCACTTTGAGTTATCTGAGGCTTTCAAAGTGGGAATGGTCCAAGAGAGTACGTGCTGGAAGTTTGAAGAATCCTGACTAATTTGTTCTCAGATGTCTGCAATTTATTTTTATTATCTTTGGTGGCACTATTGTACCAGGAAGAGACGCAGAGTCGAAGTGGCACTGAACAAAGAGCCACTGTTCAATACACCATTGCAGTTTCTTATCCGAATATTTGGAGTTCTTTGCCAGGATCCTAAATTCTATGGTTCAGTTTGGAGAATAACGTTTTGTGCCATGCCTCTCCCCTGTCAGATGGTTATTCTAGAATCATCAAGATACGTAACATCCAAGATACTTAACATCCGAGAATAGCTTAACATCCAAGATACTTAACTTCCCAGATAACTTAACCAGAGCTTTTTCTGTGATCTCAAATCACCTCCTACGGACCTTAAATCATCTGGATATTTTATGTGTCACTTTCTACACAAAAAGGGTGGACTCTGTTTTTTACAAGGCAAGTGACAGCTTATTTCATGCTACAACCATTTCAAATCAAATCAAATTTTATTAGTCACATGCGCGAAATACAACTAGACCTTACAGAGAAATGGCTTATTACGAGCCCCTTAAACGACGTGCAGTTTTAAAACGAAATACAGATAAAGAATAAGATATAAAAGTAACTAAGTCATTAAAGAGAAGCAGTAAAAGCATCACAATATATACAGGGGGGTGCGCTACAGAGTCAATGTGCGGAGTGCATCGGTTTAGTTTGAGGTAGTATGTACATGTAGGTAGGTTAATTAAAGTGACTATGCATGTGAGCACTGGCGTATGTGAGATGGGGGGGGGGGGGGGGCAATGCAAATAGTCTGGGTAGCCATTTGACTAGATGTTCGAGGAGTCTTATGGCTTGGGGGTAGCAGCTGTTTAGAAGCCTGTTGGTACCTAGACTTGGGCTCCGGTCACCGACTTGCCGTGTGGTGCAGGGCGAACAGTCTATGACTAGGGCTGGTTGAGTCTTTGCCTTCCTCGTGACACTGCTGGTATAGTAGGTCCTGGATAGCAGGAAGCCTTGGCCCGGTGATGTATCTGGGCTTCGCACTACCCTCTGTCTAGTGCCTTGCGGTCGGAGGGCCGAGCGTTGCCATACCAGGTCGTGAATGCACTCAGTCAGGATGCTCTCGATGGTGCAGCTGTAAAACCCTTTTGAGGATCTGAGGACCCATGCCAAATCTTTTCAGTCTCCTGAGGGGGAATAGGTTTTGTCGTGCCCGCTTCACAACTGTAATGGTGTGCTTGGACCATGTTAGTCTGTTGGTGATGTGGACACCAAGGAACTTGAAGCTCTCAATCTGCTCCACTGCAGCCCCGTCGATGAGAATGGGGGCGTACTCGGTCCTCTTTTTCCTGTAGTCCACAATCATCTCCCTTGTCTTGATCACGTTGAGGGAGAGGTTGTTGTCCTGGCACCACACGGTCAGGTCTCTGACCTCCTCCCTATAGGCTCTCGTTGTTGTTGGTGATCAGGCCTACAACTGTTGTGTCATCGGCAAATTTAATGATGGTGTTGGAGTCGTGCCTGGCCATGCAGTCATGAGTGAACAGGGAGTACAGGAGGGGACTGAGCACGCACCCCTGAGGGGCCCCCGTGTTCAGGATCAGCATGGCGGATGTGTTGTTACCTATCCTTACAACCTGGTTGCGGCCCGTCAGGAAGTCCAGGATCCAGTTGCAGAGGGAGGTGTTTAGTCCCAGGGTCCTTAGCTTATTGATGAGCTTTGAGGGCACTATGGTGTTGAACTCTGAGCTGTAGTCAATGAATAGCATTCTCACATAGGTGTTCCTTTTGTCTAGCTGGGAAAGGGCAGTGTGGAGTGCAATAGAGACTGCATCATCTGTGGATCTGTTGGGGCGGTATGCAAATTGGAGTGGGTCTAGGGTTTCTGGGATGATGGTGTTGATGTGAGCCATGACCAGCCTGTCAAAGCACTTCATGGCTACAGACGTGAGTGCTACGGGTCGGTAGTCATTTAGGCAGGTTACCTTAGTGCTCTTGGGCACAGGCACTATGGTGGTCTGCTTGAAACATGTTGGTATTACAGACTCAGACAGGGAGAGGTTGAAAATGTCAGTGAAGACACTTGCTAGTTGGTCAGTGCATGTTCCCAGTACACTTCCGGGTAATCCGCCTGGCCCTGCGGGCCTTGTGAATGTTACTTACATCGGCTGCGGAGAGCGTGATCACACAGTCTTCCGGTACAGCTGGTGCTCTCATGCCTGTTTCAGTGTTATTTGCCTAGAAGTAGTTTAACTCGTCCGGTAGGCTCGTGTCACTGGGCAGCTGTCGGCTGTGCTTCCCTTTGTGGTCTGTAATGGTTAGCAGGCCCTGCCACATCCGACAAGTATCAGAGCTGGTGTAGTACGACTCGATCTTAGTCCTGTATTGACGCTTTGCCTGTTTGATGGTTCGTCGGAGGGCATAGCGGGATTTCTGTGTTGTTGTTTGTGTCGCACTGCTTTGCTTTATCTTGGCCAGGTCGCAGTTGTAAATGAGAACTTGTTCTCAACTAGCTTACCTGGT